>NC_135570.1:11615321-11670321 GCF_964340395.1 Glandiceps talaboti
CAGGAATGTGTATAGGTAGTAGAACTGTAATTGTGAAAATAATTTTTTTTACGAGGTACACTGTGTCACAACCATGGTGGGCTATATGCATGTTCCGTTCATATTGTGATATCACATTAGACGAGTTAATATTACATATGACCCCTATATACACCATGTACATGAAGTGCATAGCATCTCATGACTTCATTTGGCCTACCTCACTTAGTCTTCAGATGTTGATGTAAACATTAACTGAAATCGAAGTTTATACGGAATAATATTTTGACAGATTCATCCATTTGTTAATTTCAATTATAATAAACTCACAATAAATTCACTTGCTTGCAATGGCTGGACCCAATCAGTGCACACAGACAAATTAACATGTAAGTGGGGTACAGACTCGACTAGTTGCTCGACAACTATTTTCCGTTTTCTCCTTACCCCTATTGTTTTCTTTACTATATTGTTTTCTTTAATATTCTGGGAATAAAGTATTATTATTATTATTATTATTATTATTAAATGATGTGCTGTTTTACCGCTGTGGTCAGAGGTTTTTGTGGTGTATAGGTTAACATTGTCATCGTAAGACCTCCCACTCTTTTCCTTGTCTATGGACCTCTCAAATATTAACTACATCGAGATGGGTCTGAAGTGAAGTATACAGCATAGACGACAGCCAAACTTTAAGCAAATGTGTGGTTTGGTGGAGTGAATTTTATTCATTGTTGTAAGACATCATTTGAACATACAAATGTATATGTTATCCTTGAACTCTCCAACGGTAGTGCATTTAGACATTGACCGTGAGAGAATAGCTCCAATACCACAATATAATTTTATTAAGACAACAAAAGTGAATAAAGTGTGTGAAAACAAACAATATAGATGTCAAATCGAGAAGATTCTTTGTGTCACTTGCCGTAATAATCACAAATAAAGTTTAGTGTTCGACAATGTAGTCTTAGTGTGGATAACCTGGTCTTGCTCTGTATGTGTGCTATGACGTTTCACATTACGGGAAAGGTCAGATTCTCCAACCTTGGGTCAACCTGTTTTTGACTTTGAAAGGGGGTTCTGTTTTGAAAGTGTAGGGTCAATGTGATGAAAGAACAATTATTTTTTTTAAAACTGCACTAACTGCAACTGAAATGTTTTTTGAAGCCAATAGGATACAATGACTCACTTGTAATGTTGTTCACCCTGCACAGTTTTGCGTTACCTGTGGGTAACCATAATTTTGTAGATGTATACACGTTATATGGTGCAATAAATCCAATCAAATTGTTTTTCGGGTCCGCACCCAAAAACTGCGCCCTCAACGGTGATCACGATTTCAGCCTTATACGGTACTACTTATTGATAGTATCGACCTCCTGACTAAACAACACGTTCAATGTCTAATTTGTTTTTAATTTTCGTCGTAGGTAAAAAAAAATCAAACTTTCAAGACCTGAAATGAAATAATTTGTAAATGATAATTTGACATTTTCTTTCTTTTATATAGATCTGTAAACTAGTATTGTATTTTCTGTCTTTGTTTTTTCTGTCTGTTTTTTTATATATAGTTGTGTAACCTTTTGCACATGGGCCGGAGGCCTTGGAATGCAATAAACCCTTTGTTTTGTCTGTTGTCTTGACACGTAGACCATGGGTCACATTCTCGCAAACCAGGCCTTATTTTTCGAAAATCGAGACGGTGCGTCTTGGACGTTGCCGTAAAAGAGTCTGTGGTTTATGGTGATGATGAAGCACTGTATAATTCTGTATAACACAGCCAAATAACAATGGATTATAACCTGGTGACACCACGTGACTACTTGTTTACTGGTTCATCGATTCGTCTTACGTACGTGTATAGACTCTTTCACATGCTGAGCGCATACATCTCATGTATAACACTAAACAACGTGTTTACAAGTTCCGCCCTGGGCCATAGACAATATATCACGTAAAGTAACTCTAAGATCAACAAACAACCACAGAAAGTTTGTTTCACTAAATAATGTTATCTTCAGGCGCAATCGCTGGAAAACTAGAAAGTGCTTTTGCGTTTACGTTTATAAGTGTAACAGGTGTTCAGTTCAGGGTTACAATCACCTTGGACGGTCACAAATCACACAGTTAAGTTTCTCCCTAATACATCCATGGTTTAGCCATAGACAATGGAGTTGTCTATGGTTTAATCATGGATGTATTAATGGTGAAACCATGGAAGTTGTGGGTTATACTTCCATGGTAAAACGAATCAGGGGTGGGGCACAGACAAGTATGTTAGTTATCTGTGGGTGGGGGTAGGACGACAAAAGGTGAAACTATACTCTAAACTGTCCGGGTGCTTTAAACTGTCTCGGACTGAAGGTTACATAAATTATGTCTAGTCCAAACCAACGTCTTTACAATACATCACTCTCACTAGCATGGAGGTGATACTTCCATGGGCCTAGTTAATACCGTAATACTTCCATGTTTGGGGATAATGGATGTGTCAATGGTAATGACAACTCGTGAAAAGTATGTACGTGACCAGTTCTCGACAACTACAACACATACAAAAATCTGTCAACTCACCTGATGATTGTCCGGGAGCTTCGGTTTATATAGTTTCAGGCGAACTCAGCAATGGTCTATTAGAACTGTATGCCCATCGTTGCGTCTAGAAATAACCGTAAAAAAAACTGCAAATGATGTGAGTCGTGTAACCTCTGACCCCATTTCACCTTGCCCCCAGACAATGCCTGTCCGAGCTTCAATCTATGCAAGACGCGTTTCCACTTTCATATGTAAAATAGCAAGGATTAAGGACCTAATGAAGTCAATAGTCTATTGCCCACTATCAGTCCAGAAAATCTACTGAATGGCCCACCACTAAAGATCTAACAACGGTTTTGTACTCATTGAATACCCCAAAATAACATAATAAAAGTATATATGAAGGGGGTGGACCAGTTAGAGCATGGATCTATTATCCATGGTTGAATGGGGGAACAATGGTAGGGCGTATTTTGGAAAACGTCATTTTGACTGGGTGGGGAGACTATATGGCAAACCCTCCTAATATGGTAATGGGTTACTTTGAGGTTACTGTGTCGTGCATCATGGAGGGGAAACTATGGAAATTCATGCCTTTGCAGACACGTAGTTCTTCAGAGAAGAAATTTAACTGAGAGGGAGGGATATGCCAGCCTGTACCATCAACAATGGTTATGTGTTTTTCTATTTGTTCTTTTTACAATGTACATCATAGATCCTACTTCATGTAGGGTATATGGTACAATCAGGGAACACAACTTCAGCAGGAACAGTATATTCATGGTATTATATCTAAGTGTGATTAACCATCCAATGTTACTAACAAAGGCAACTGAATTTCATTGTGTTCAGGGCTGGGTAGTAATTTTCATCAATTCTACATTGGGTGACTATCCCAGAATAGAGTTATAAAATTTGACATATCTGACTTGGGAGAGGCCGGCTGTACATTAGAGCAAGGCTTTCTGGGAAACAAACAAAGTTAGGAGTTAACCCCTAACAACGTTAAAGGCTGTTGTTTCAAGGGGTATGATGTCCTAACTTTGTTTCTCGGAATGTTTCGTCCAAGACTTGCTGAAGTCTCTGGACCTTTCCCCCCCCCCCTTGAACTGACCAAAACTGATAGTTGTGTCAGACAGTACGATCATATCCAAATCGGTATGTAGTATATGTTCGACAAATACGAGACCTGCCGTTTGTAATGAGAAAATGACTGTATTATTGAAAGTACCATGGCTGCTGAAAAAAGTTCGCAAATTACAACAAAAAATGTCAACTGTAACAACATATGGTTTGTAGGGAATCACAATCATGGACGACCTAAAAAAGTGTATTATTGATATGCAGGTCAGTCAAAGAACAAGAAGCAGACAAGTTTTCAGAAACGGTTGTGGTTTAGTTAATTTTCAGGAACTTTCAGAGGTGCCGATAATTCCTTAAATATTTGTCTTTCTCTTCTCTTACGTGAGAAACTCCCCGCTCTGTTTCTGTGTTAGTCTGTATGGTACGCCTTGACGAGGCGCCCTCACACATCGGTCAGCCCCTCTCAGGAGGCCGGTGAGGGCGGAGTGACACGATGTATCCTCAAGTCTACGTCTGTGTGCTGGCCATATGCCTTTTACCGTCACTTTTGTAAGATGTGACCTCCGAGTCGTTCCAAATACGTATTATTCAGTGACATTCATATAATCCATTGAATTTTTTTTTCATTTTTTTTTTTCAATTTTTTTTAGAATATTAGTTCAGAAATATTTAGCGGTACAAAACTTGATCTCTGGAAAAAAAAATCGTTTTTGCCGGATGTTTACTAAAATGGTTCGAATCCCTCACCACTAACTACACCTTGACTGCCAATGAATACCTAGTCCGTGCCACCACTCAATTAATAATAATATCGAAGCCAACACCTCCTTGCGTACGGAAGATGCACAAACCTTGTGTGTGCAATTTTAACATTTGACCTATGATGTTTTCAAATTCATTATCGTACTTTTGTCAGTCTACATAGATGTCTAAAAATGGAAATCAAAGTCAGAAGAATCCTATTACCTATTTGAAAGGTCCTGAATTTCAGCGAAAAACTATAAATTTGTGCTTCTGCTCTACTTCTCGTCATCTGATGTTGCGATTTTTCTTATTCGGCCATAGAGGGTGGCACTTATCATCCATACAGGCGATGCTCTAATATCCGAGCATACCAGGAAATGAGTTACTGATTCAATTAAAGTATCATCAATTTAATTACAACGTGATGTCCCATTACGTCAAATAGTTTTCACTCTTTAATTTGTATTTGTAAATCACTATAAATCAATATTCTAAACGATGGCTGATTAAAAATGAGCGGCAGGTGTGATAATTTGAATATGTTAATAATCATTACACTTAGCGTAATTTAGTGACACGTTCTATATCATAATCTCATTATAAAATTACTTACGTAACGTTACCTTTAAGTTGCACATCGTATGAAACACCGCATAGCTAGTTGTTATACTACCTTTCAAAGAGATTGTTATTTCAGAGTTATAGTAACTTAAGCTGAGTTCATAAACTATTTGAGAATACATAAAACAATATTTATACTTCACTAGTATAGTATAATGTTAATGTTAAGTCTTTGATGACACTGAAATCGTATATCTGGCAACGGTTCCTCGACATTTTAGTATGTAATGATAATAATGTTGATTTTTTTTATATAGCACTTTCCCACTCTGTACTCAAAGCGCTTTGCAATTATTTACCCCTGGCTCGGATCTATAGCTGCACGACGGCCCTTTTACTTCCTCAACTCCCTGTGGCACATAAAATCCATCACAGCCGTTATAAGCGAATAGGATTGAAGCATTCACATTGTAACCTCTATCCTACCAGGCCCCCAAGTATACAGCTGGGTTTCCTGAGGCACAATCGTGGTTCAAATCTTGTCCAAGGACTTTAGCCAATCGGAAACAAACGGCAGCGACGAGGCTCGCGAACCTGCAACCTGAAGATTCCTATGTATATAATATAGTAGGCCTATATGTCATCGAATGTTTTATATTATTTCTAGTTCAACGTCATGTTTGAGTTCTGCCAATCACAAGTGATGGTTATTGTGCATATGTGTAGAATACGAGTGTCTATTAATCTCCAGCAAATACCAGTATCACGTCCCAAACCATAAACACAGTTTGTGTCCTTTTAATGAGATTTATAGAGAGAGAGATGTGTCAAATACTCGTGCATTTTAACCACAAACTTTAATTTTAATGGCGCATGTTTTGCAATATTTTCTGCAACACCGAGTTCAATCTGAGTTCACGTTTACTGTACTAGTCATTCTCTCTTTTATTTATACTTCGAGTGAGTGCCTTCCTCACCTAGCAGATTGCACCGAGTTACGAACTGAGCAAAGATCAAGTGGCTCAGTGAATGTACTCTAATTCACATAACTTTACATGAAAAAGTCGCAAGACGCTGAATTGCCTCTCGGTGTATTATTTACTGAACCGCGTCAATAATAAAAATTGGTTGTCAATATTCAGCAGCGCTGCAAATGATCTCAGAAGAAAAGCACCTTCTAAAAACGAAAGGTTCCCCATCTTGTGCGCTCTTGGCGCCCTATCTCAAAGGCCACTCCCTTCGGAATGATTCGAGTGGTTTCGCGGCCTTTTGTCGGAAACCAAGAACGTTATGACGTCAGGCTCATATACAAATGGTGGTGTGGCGGCCATATTAGAAGTGAACATCGAAATTTTCTGAATTTTTCACAAACTTCAAGCCTCTCTGGACCTATTACGCACCACTAGTTTATCCAACTCTCCAGTGAAATTAGTGTAAAGATATTCAATACAGATTTAAGCCCCAAAAGTAAGAAACGGATGCAAAAAATGGATGAAAAATCTCTAACGAAAGAACTCGATGGTTGGATCGAGCAATTGAATGAATGCAAACAACTTCAAGAAAATCAGGTCAAACAACTTTGTGAAAAGGTATGTATTTCAAATTTGCTCATATTACTGTATTATTGTGCAGTTTATCCTTACGGTTCTGTACGTCTTTTTATCTTTTAAGTGGAACTATATAGGGGAAGTAACTGAATGTCTCATCGCGCTACCGTTGCCAACCAATGACACGAGACATGCAAACATGGCCGATCTCGATCAAACCGGCCGGGTCAAACGACATCACAACGAAGGCATACAGAACCACTTCTTGAATGCTAAATTGTCTCCGTCGTTAATAAGTATTTGTGCTGAATTAAATAAGGATCTGACGTGAATAAACGTCCGAAGGAGTCCTTCTTTGAAACGTACGTGCTATCAAAATCCGTATCTTTCCGTCAACAAAACTGTATTTTGACAGAGTCAGTTGTGTAGTACTGTGGCGCAATGCAAATTTGTGATGTGACATACAGTTTGGTATTGTTGTTTTCTAAGTATAATCACACCCAAAGCAGATCCACAGATTATCTACAGAATAGACAAGAGTAAGGATGTTGATTGCGTACGTAGTACTTGGGGAAAACAGCTCCCGTTTGGGCCATTTTAGAGTTTTGATATGTGGAAGAACTGTCCCAAACTGTCAAGTCATCACATGGCAAATTATAGTGACAACCTGCCAACGTTACCGTTATTAGATTGTAAGATATCACTTGAAATAAATATTGTTGTTGAAGACAGATCACATGAAATTCTTGAAAGTAGAAGTAGCATGAAAAGTTTTCTCAGGTGTTCGATTCAGTTATTGTGAAAAAGATCATAAGGAAAATCTCAAACTTAGAGTCTGAAGTCATTAATCACTTTGATATAAATACAAAATCAATGTATCAACTTCTACAACTTCTTGAATTATTGTTGTACAAAATGTAAACAAAGGATGAAAAAATCCGACTGCAAATTCACCAAAGTGTGTAGAACTTTATCGAAAATGGGGTATGCTGATTGTCTTGACAATATATTGGTCCCTATCTGTACTCTAATCCAGATACTGAGATAGTGTTATGTAAGCATTGAATTTTTGATGCCTATGTGATTAGCATTCTTCCTGGTTGAATGGAATATTTGACTTCATAACATGATAGCAGCATTGCTTCTTATAATAGTTGATTGCGGGTGTAGTCTGAAGGCAGTCCAGTCATATAAGGATTTTTGGCTCTCGACTTTGCCCTACCTGCCTAGCATTTTGCCAAGGTCACGTATTCAAATGTAATATCAGATTATGATTTCGTGCAGGGATGATTGACTATGGAAACCATGTTGACATCATACAGCTCAACCCTCTGTTGGTTCTAATCATATAGCAGTGCTATTGACATCATTTCACAGTGGGTCAAAATAAAACCTTGTAAGAATTTGACATCATCTCACAGCGGGGGCGGAGTAAAACCAAATAAGAATGTGTACCTGCTTTCTGGCCAAAGCTTCATTAAGTAAAAGACCTTTAGTGAAATGCTAGGCAGTAGGGAAAAGGCAAGAGTAAAAAAAAATCTCCACATGACTGGACTAAGGCTAATGCAGGTATTTACATGTAGATGTAACTAAGCCACAAAGAAAGTCTAAATGTATGGCTTCGTATATATAGATACTGTCTGTTAGTACAATCACAGATGCACAAGAGAATACACCATAGTACAATGCACAAATAGTCAACAGTTCTTTATATCCTGATTTTTTTTCACTTTCATTGTGGCACCTATGGGCACATGAAAATGTGATATTGAACCACTGTAGTATTGGAATTCTGTCTTCACTTTTAAGAAAAGATTGGTCAAGTTTTTATGTGACATTGTCAAACAGTAACCTGTGCATCAGACTATATAAAGCAGTAATTTTCACATTTGGCAATTCATAACAATTAAACACTTACCAGTCTGTTTGAGAAATCATTGTTTTGTAAAGTGGGTGATACGACGTGTAGAACAGTGGTAAGCATTTAATTTACTTCACAAACCTTGATGACAGACTTTAAGTGCTATTTCTCACATACATACCTGCATTTCCAGCCATGAATATAAACTAAACCAGTCCCTAGGCTAGTAGCATAACCTTAACTATTCCCTAACCAAACCTAGCCCTATCCAGGTATCCATAACTTGAATACAATTGTGGGTATTTATTGACAGTCAGTCCATCTTTCTACGTTCTGCGTTCTTGCTGAAGACATGCCCTATAAAACTTAAAAGGCTACAAACTATTGTATCAGGCTAGAATTTCGAAAGCAGGAAATACTGAAAAACATAGACACGTATCAAGAAAAAACTTGTTCAGTTGTATACTGTGTGGTATTTTTACTAGACTGAACTGTATTCAGTACATGTCCTTCTCCATAATGACTAGATGTACCTGGAAGTCTAACCATCACATTGTATGTCCTCAAATAACTGTTTAAAATATCAAAATGTAAACATTTATTATTTTGATTTTAGAGATAGAGGGTGCTGAAATTGATATTTGATATATTTTTGCCCATTGAAAAATACACTGTACAGTTCAATTTTTTCAACTACCCCTAAGTTTGTTTATTACTACACACATTGGCTTGATGCTCATATATAGTGTAGTGGAGGATGAACCAGATTACTTGTTTTAGCAATAATATGTAAGTTTGTTGGATGTTGCCAGGGTTGATCACTAAGGCAGTTATTCATACTTCAGGGAACACAACAACCTCAAGAAGTTGAAAATGAGTAAAAATGCATGAAAAATGTTGTTACAGCTACATGTCCATACATGTACTGGGATGTTAAACATCAAGTCCAAGTTCATTACAATTTTAAATTTTGGACACTGAGTGTTGGAGTTAAAATCCTCTTTATATCAGGGGAGCATTTGTTTTGTACACCCAAAAAATACAAGTTGGGAAAAACAGGATTACACTTTTCATATTTCAGTTTGAATGAAGTTGAGAAAAGGGAGATGAGAAAGTACTGTTTTTCAATCGATATTACCCACTTTAACATTGATATATGATAGTATGGTGGTAACAAGGAAGTAATGATTCATACAAGCAGTCCCTGAAGTATTAAGGTTAAAACAGACTGTTCAGTAATAAACTGTTTTCAATGTTTATTTTATATGGCTGTGTCTATATTTGACATGGGCAAATCAAACAGTCTATGCCTGAAGAACAGATCAATGCACTATAGGAAATGTGCTGGCAAATGCCTTCTTTGTGAATTGATGTTTGACCTTTACAATGTATGTCTTGACACTTAAGATTGTCCACAAGAATAGCAACAAACTAAAGCAGGTGTCATCCTAATAGAAATGACAACAGTAGTGACTAGTCTCTCACCCATACTGCAAGCTACAACATTGCAGACACCTCCTATGCCAATGTATGTGTGGTTTTCTATGTCATCAAATGCAGTAGACATGGAAGGAGAAAGGTTGGCCAGAGCCCAGACTCGGACCAAGGACCCTCTGGTCCCTAGACAGATGCACTAACAAGTATGCTTCCCATGCCAACGTCAGTAGACACTGACGTAACTCGTCTCTAGAATGTTTTCACAAGAAGGCTCAGAGATCAGATACCTTCTATAGTTGTCAGATGGCAACCAAGATCAAAGCTTTGCTCCAATACCTCTTTTAATAAACATTTGACAGAACATAAAGTGATTCAGAAAAATAATTTTCATTTCCTCAAATTGGAAGTTGTAAATTACAACTATAAGATACCTTGGCACCTACATTACTTTGTTCAATGAGAGAAATGATATTTGTAATATAGGAACAGAGAAACATTACAGACCAGCCTTTGAAAACCCATGTAGAACGCTCATATGGAAATAAATTTATGATGGCATAAAATATTCATCAGTAATGTGAGCTTTGACCTAAAACTTGCTGTCAAAGAATGAGTCATAGCTATTGTGTTCATCTACGCCAACTGTTTTTTGCATTATCATCATGCACTGAGATGAACTTTACAGTTATTTTTATACCTACTACTAGTACCAGTGGACCATTTGTAGCACCTGTTTCAATAGTTGCAACACCATTACCCATAATTACTCTTGTGGTATTGTAATTAAGTATACAGTGTTGTACACCGTATATTTTTTGAACCCTCCTCAGGTGACGTCCATGTAAAAGATAATGACTCTGGCAGGATTATGGTTAACACGGGGAATTTTGTACTATATTTCATTGCAATAACTTACAAATGTACATCATCAGGTTACATGTATTGGCAGGGTTTGAATTTTATTTAACACAGCTCATTATTCCAGTGACCGTTGAATTTTGGTATTGGGGCCTGAATTCAATTTGCAGTGGTCAATATTGACCTCTTAAAATTTTAAAGCCAGACAAAATAAAATTAATCTTCCACCCAAGTTGTCGGATGACCCCACATTGTGTATGGTACTGGGAGAAAGTAGTAATTTGAAGATGTATCAAGTATTGTTGACTGTTTATTCATGGTTGATCACAATGTACATTATTCGTTGGTTACGTCTTATATGTATATTTGTGGAATTGATCAGAACATGCACATTTATCGAGAAAACACGCTACAGTTTTATCTTTCCTGTGAATTACTTACAACTGTATCCTCCTCGCAGCCATTTTGGTGTAGGGATGGCCTACAACAGCAGGAATGTCATTTGCATCTCTAGTAGTTACTACAGCAATGCTGCATAAATCATCAGACATGCCATTTCTCGTGGAGAACACAGCAACAGTTTATATATAGAATGTAGCAGATTTCAACCATCATCTGCAGTTGTATTATCTGTGGAAGGAATGACAAAGTTAATTTAGTATAACATGTACATCTGAACAGATTTGATGAAATATACATGTACATGTATATGTATGTATCAAAAACATCAGTTTGGCTTTCTGTGTCTTGTTAACCAGGAAATGAAAAAAAGGCAATTTATTAATCCAGGGACCTGCACATCATGGTTGTATAACACATCTGGGCAACAATTATGTAAACGTGTGTACAGTAGTTACTTGTGTTTTGTTTTATATATATATATAATTTTCTAATGTAGAAGTGAGTCATCTATTTAAATCAAGCTCTGGAAGTTATTCATATGCAAATAAGGCTTCATTAGATCACATGCCATATATATATTATGTATAGAAGATATACATGTTTTGCTAAAAATAGATAAAAAGGATGTTGGCAAGTTGGCATGATAGTTTATATATCAATGCTGCATTAAGTTGCATAATAAGTCATCATATAGTATGCATAACATACGTGTATATGCATATCTACAGCATTGAAGGGCATACTCTTTAACAAAATTGTACTCATCACGTTCATGAAAATTGGGATCAGCCATTTCTCTTTATGTAAAAATCTTATGATATAATGTCATTGGTAGATTACAAAAGTTCAAGGATGATAGAACACTCTTTGAACAAAGCATAGCAGAAATGTATTGGTCATTGCAGCCTTGGTGGCAAGGATGAAGCTCTAACTGTGCCCTCTAATCTGCTCTAACGATAGCCACATTTTGTTGTTGTGAGTCAAAATGAGAAAAACTTGGATTTCTTGTGAGTCTCCACATACATGTAGTAAGAGATACAGGAACATCAAATTTTGGTGCATCGCTAGAAATTGTATGTGTCAGTGGTGCGTCAAATTGGCTTAGAAGGCACTCGGTACTTGGCTCATGTTACAGATTTATGAGAAATGTTTTTAGAATTGTAGAATTTGTAGTCAAAGATGTAAGTTATTTTTGTATGGCATTACAGTTGGTTAAGTTGACATGCATTTAATTTGTATCTTGGGTACGGGTAGATCCCAACTCTGAAGTGGTCATATATGTATGGATGGCAAATTGGTAATTTGGATTTCTAATTCATAAAACAACTGTATCATGTATTCTACTTGGAAAAAAAAAAACAATGTGAAACAACATGTACATGTATTAAGTGTGTATTTGTAACTCGATAAATTTGCAAAAAGCTAAAAAGTGTGTAAAAAGTTACTGTATTGACAATGATAAGCATTTCATACATCACAAATGTTTTGAGTTTTTTTCAAGTAGAAAAACATAGGACTGTACAATATAGTTACTTTGGAACAGTAAATTGGAAACGAATGTGATGTTTCAATCCATCTACTACGGACCTTGATCAAAAACATTGTTTTGTGAATTGAAAGTCCCATTCACATGGCCAATGAAGAAAATATTGTGTTCATTTAGCCTAAGTAGCTTATCAAAACTGTGTTGGGGAAGTGAGCGAAGATTTCATTTTAACTTTAAGAGCAAGTTTGTTCAGCATCAGAAATATGTGACATGGCAGTTATGAGGCACAGTCCTGTACATGTGAATCTTAGATAAATTGCATGTTGTAGTTTGATAGACTGACCTTTGACCTGACCTCTGACTTATTCAATTAATCTGAAGAGAGTGTTAGAGTGGCTTTTAATGCCTGATTACATGTACGTGTACAAAAATGTATGTGTTGTGTCTGTCTTCTATCATGTGGTATTTATGGCTGCTTCAACTCGTTTGGGGTGACTTTTCTGATAATTGCATTTGGTATGTTTTCTTTCAAACACACTGTAGGCAGTAATACAAATGACTATACACATGTACTTGCATAGTTGTTGCAATGGCATGTTATGCAGTTCTGTATGTTTCCAAAAGATTTACCTGCCATGTAGTCTGTCAGATACAGACATTCGTGCCATGCTATCAGCCAGCACTCACTCAGTGGTTTACAACTTACAAGCCTGATAGGCTGAACTACGATGTGATGACGTATCTTACAGTTTATTGGTCATGTACATTATCTTGCCTGTATCATAATATGCAAATGAGATGTGTATTTCAAACTTTCAAAAATAGGGAAGTGTCATGTGCAATGTATATGAATAACATGGTTGTTTTGTAGATATTTTTTGCTAGGGTTTCAATAACAGAGGTACATGTAGCCTACCTGTATTCTTGAGGCATGGCTACATAACACTTCAACTTTTTCACGCAGTATACATACTTTTAGCTCAATACCATTGGGCTTATATGACCTCTGACCTCGATCTGCAAAGGTCACACGTTCACGATAAATACAGAATTCTTAAGATTCCAAGGTTATCAATAGTGAGGGCATTAAACATGGCCTAGAATAACACTAAATGTTGTCACATACAACATACATGTATGTCAGGTGTTGTAATAATCAATAACTGATACATGTAATTTGATAGAAATATTTACGTACGCCATTTTGCTAGAGTTTTAGTTTAACTTGATATCCAGTCAGATATCTTTGGAACTCAACTGATATTCCTACCACCTACTCCAGTTTCTTATTATCTACTCTACATGTATAAAATATGTTCTAAAGAAAGCACCCGATAGATAAAGTCGTTATTTGTGCGATCCACTTGTATTTATCATCTTCATTTGTGCAATAAACAAATTATATTTTAGATGACTGTTACTCAACATTAGGATGGCCTGCTACAAGCTTCGTTTTCAATTTTTCTGAAGTAGCCAGCTTGAATACTTACATATTTTCATAATTCATGTGTAATAGATAAAAATTTCATTGGAACGCAGGCAGAGCTTACCTACTTATCGTGCTTAGCAAAACCACATGTGTCAGTGTTCTCTCCAGATTGATTTACCGGTGAAAACATACACAGCTCTACTGTCAATATTATTTCATGAGAACGCGTCATGATAGTTGAACAGTTAGAGTGGCCAGCTTGGAATCTGCAGGAAGCAGGTTTGAGTCACACCATGGTTTCGACTGACTAAAGTCCTTTGGCAAGATTTGAACCACAATTTTTCTCTTGTCAAGCTGACTGTTTATTTGGGAACTTGGTAGGATAGAGGTTGCTATGTGAATGCTTTAATCCTATGCACTTATAAAGGCTGCAATGGATTGTATGCTTTTAGTTGGGAGGGAGTTGAGGAAGTATAAAGTGCTATTATGCCACTATAGGTCCATGCTAGGGGTAATAATTGTAAAGTGCTGTGAGCACAGAGTGGGAAAGTACTGTAAAAAAACTAACATTTATTACTATGATTGTGTTATCATGGACATTAGGGTTACTGTGTGTGTAATGAGAAGAAGTTACTTTTCCATCATCAATTCTCGAGGAGAACAAAGAATACTACCAAATGTTGGTAAAAACTGTTCTGTAACATATTTGAAATTAATAATAGAAATATTAATTTTTATTTTGTTGTTGTATTTCTTGCAGGCAAAAGAAATCCTTAGTAAAGAATCCAATGTGCAGGAAGTGAAGTGTCCGGTCACAGTATGTGGAGATGTCCATGGACAATTTCATGATCTAATGGAATTGTTCCGAATTGGTGGGAAATCTCCTGATACAAACTACCTGTTCATGGGTGACTACGTAGACCGTGGATATTATTCTGTAGAGACTGTAACCCTTTTAGTAGCTCTTAAGGTTAGTTTCAGTCCAGAACTATATTTTGTAAGGGCTGGGAACCCCTGGTAACAGGAAGGGGGAATTAGTTTTACCTGGCAGTTTTTCTTATTTTATACCATAAGTTTGGAGGAGAACCTCAGTAAAATGACTTGGGAACTCGGGTAGGTTTTGCCTATTTACCACCCTGTACAAAATACTGCCAAGAATATGTATGAAACACACTGAGAAAACGATTTTTCAAAAAGGCTATATATCACAGGCCTTGCTCCTGGCCCCAAAACTTACATCTGAACAGTGCTACCAGTGGCTAAACCAATTAATCTTTTGTCTTTCCAATATCCTGAACACACCATATACAATTTACAAGGATATAAGTCCTAGTGCATATCATTGTCAGAGTGTTCGCCCCAAGATTTTCTCATAGTAACTCAGTTCATTTGCATATGAATAAACTCTTTTGTCATGTTGATTAAATTCTATTGTTGTTGATGAAATAATTGGGATGTGGGCGACAGGGCCTATATCCTATAAATTCTCTTTGAAGAACTCAGATTTTAGGAAACGTCCTTCATGACTAGTTATTGAATGTAACTTGAATATCTGATGGTATGTCTATTTGTATCATTGACAGGTTCGTTTTATGGAACGTATCACAATATTACGTGGTAACCACGAGAGTAGACAGATTACACAAGTGTACGGTTTTTATGATGAATGCCTGCGGAAGTATGGCAATGCAAATGTATGGAAATATTTTACAGACTTGTTTGATTACCTTCCCCTAACAGCTCTTGTAGATGGCCAGGTAAGCTAGCATCTTGTTTATTCCGTCATAAACTTATTTGCAATAAACACTCACCATTCCATGTCTCTTGACTTAAGTTCTACTTCCAATAAATTGCATGCCACACTCTTTAGGAATAGTTCTACATAACAGATTATCAGTGTATTTTCTTCTAACAACTTACGTTAGAATACTTTAGTATTTCTCTGAATTTTATGGTATAACAAATATTTCTCAGACCTTCTGTACTTGCTAGTTAAAAACCAGGAAAGGAGGGTCGTGGGTTGGTCTTGTGAGTGATCTAATGCAATGAAGCGCTGTCATGAGGTCATCAAAATATGAGTGATGAGGAAGGAAAATCTTAAGTCTTGTGAATTTTGTTTTCAGTGTGATTTTCATGTTATCAAAGGGTTGCTCTGAAAGTACAAGAAGGTTTCACACTCTTGTTCTGAGATAAAATTGATTTGTTCTGTTTTGGTTTGTTACAGATATTCTGTCTCCATGGAGGGTTGTCTCCATCCATTGATACTCTAGATCATATTAGAGCTTTAGATCGTATTCAAGAAGTCCCTCATGAGGTAAGTTATCTGTACAGAGAACAGACTGTGTAGACTAACACTCATTTTATACATTACCACACACTACTAGGTATCAGGGTATTTGTTCAATACACAAATGACTACAGATTGAACAAAACAGGATTTTAACTAGAGCATAAACGTTATAAAAATCAAAATATAGCGACTCGTCGTGAGAAGTTGTAGAACACGAGATAAACCTAGATATTTTCGTGTCCAGAAATTTTTTTAGAGTTTAGTCTTCAGCTAGTTCTCAAAGACTGATTGTACTAATTACAAGACTGGTCCATTGTGTTAATGTACAAGAAAGCATTTTAGTCACTACTTTTGCATTTATGTTTTCCAGTGAAATAAGCAAAAATAAGTCTATAACGAAAATCTCCAGGTTTACAGTATTTTCCATGGCTGAATGAAGAAAAATAGTAGGGAATAATATCTAACTGTCTGTAACCTCACTACTCTCTGTTTTAGAAAGAGAAACATGAACTAATTGAGTATGTGTATGTTTATCTGTAGGGGCCAATGTGCGATTTACTATGGTCAGATCCAGATGATAGAGGTGGTTGGGGTATTTCACCACGTGGTGCTGGTTATACTTTTGGTCAAGATATATCAGAAACTTTCAACCACACTAATGGTCTCACACTTGTATCAAGAGCACATCAGTTGGTCATGGAGGTGAGTATATTGTCAATCAGTAACCCTGCTGACAGGGCACAGAAAACCTCAATAAGCCTCCTAACAGGACACAAAAACCTCAATAAGCCTCCTAACAGGACACAAAAACCTACTAAATCCTACTAGGCAGGAGTCTGGAGATGGTGGTGTCCGTGTAAACACAGTCTCAAACCCTCCTGTCTTCAGTCGCGTATGGGAGATCTTCAGAAATGGTCTGGACTTCAGTGTTAGTCATGATCATGGTCTGGACTTCAATGTTGCTGTATCATCTAACACAATATGTACTTCTCGCTTCTTACAGGGTTACAACTGGTGCCATGATCGTAATGTTGTCACCATCTTCAGTGCTCCAAACTATTGTTACAGATGTGGTAATCAAGCTGCTATAATGGAACTAGATGATGCACTCAAATATTCATTGTAAGTCGTACATTTATATCAGAAATAATAATCACAAATTCTTGGTACCTGCACTGGCATTTTACCTCATGGTAGAGGCTCAAAATACCTGCACTGGAATTTTGCTTCAAGCAAGAGGCTCAAAATACCTGCACTGACATTTTACCTCTTGCTAGAGGCTCAAAATACCTGCACTGGCATTTTACCTCATGCTAGAGGCTCAAAATACCTGCACTGACATTTTACCTCATGCTAGAGGCTCAAAATACCTGCACTGACATTTCACCTCATGCTAGAGGCTCAAAATAGAATAAGAAGGTCAATTTATTCTGGTATGTAAATATACTACTACATTTGTAGTACGTGAGAAGTACTTAGCACAACCAAGAAATTGAGTAGTTGTTATTAATTAGGATGTAAAGTGCTGTCAAGTAACAAGACTTACTAGACATGCATCTGTATTAGATGAACACAATATTCAGGACTCCTAAGTCAGAGTGCTTATTACCTTGAGATGAATTCAGTGTTCATCTTATACATATGTATGTCTGCTAAGTCCCATGATGCTGCAGTGGACCAGTGTAAAAACAATAGGGGTGTCAGTGTGGTGATTTTTTGCCAATTGCATGAAATCTATGTGATGTGAAATCATGAAATGACTCTAGAACACAAAGTTTATGAAATATATATTTATTTCCTGTGGTGGTGTTTCCCTTTAAAATGCATGTATGATATAATATGCTAGTTGAATGAGAACCAGCATCATTAGCACCTCATCTCTATGAAAGGCCTAATGTCAAAGGTCATCTCTATGAAAGGCCTGATGTCAAAGGTCATATCCAAAGTGTTGTAAACTAAGAGTTGTTTTCCGTTTGTTTTTTTACAGCTTACAATTTGATCCTGCTCCAAGACGAGGAGAACCACATGTGACTCGTAGAACTCCTGATTATTTCTTGTAAAGGAGAGTGCAGTGTTGGAGAGTGGGATTGTTCAAAGTAAAAACCACACAAGTAGTGTGCGTAAAAAAAAATAATAATTGGGTGAAAATTGAAGGAAAAAAAATCGCAAAAAATTACAAAAAAACACCCCATGGTATATCATAATAATTGTCTTCATGTCCAGTGTATATGTTTTCAGTTGGACTCATTGAAATGTAATGAATATTTTGATATTTTGTTTCAGTCATTACATCCAGACGAGAATAGAGTGAATTAGAATGAGCACTTGAATAGCACTAATATCTCTAGCAGCGAACACTCGTCACAGGGAGGGAGTTGGGGTTGGGGGGAGGGATTTGGGGTTGGGGGAGGGAGTTTGGATGAAGGGGAGGGGGAGCGTGTACTCACTTTATAATTACTGTTGCAAATGTAGACAGTGTGTGGCTATCTAGAGATATATCTGTGTTTTATTTTCTATCGTGTCAAGTGTTCAAATATAGACTGCAGGGATGAGACACTCAAAACGTAACACAACTGGGATTTTAAGTGTACACTCGTTCAGATTTAGAACCGAACAGTTGCTACCTGCATGTTTTGTTAGTTTACTGAGTTTAAAGTCATACATATTGGCGTGATTTACTTAATTGAAAATGATCTTAGATTTAGGTGATGAAATTAAACTTGAAATGCAGTTGTGAAATTGTTATAGGAAGACAATAAGGGTGGGCCCACAAGTTTCAAAAGCCCCTTTCTTTGGACTTTTTAAAACTGATTAGTATGTATTCTTGTTAGCTTCCACCTTTAGCTTTTTTGAATGTTCTGCTGATTGAATTATTATACTGCCATAGTAAAAGTCACTTTAAACTGATTCACTGTCAGATTGAACTACCTAGAATACCCAAGTTCAATGTATTTTTTGTTCACTTTGATTTACTGTTTCCCAGTGTATGTCTCCTACTTTCTGAACCACAACTAAATGTTTTGTTTTACGTGGAACATTAGATTTTACATCTGTCGAGATTTGTTCTAAAATAACACAAAAATTTTGAATAAGTTTTGAGTTGTACAGAGTCAGTCAATTTCTGGTACAAATAAATTATCCTGTGTAACAAAAAGTGACTTTCTGTTCTTTCCATAAAACTGTAGCTGATTGGTGACTTGTATTATCATTTGTATCTAAGAAACCAATCAGAAACCTTTTTGTTTAGCGTTATCAGTTGCCCTGCTCACAGGCAGATGAATCTCAACGTTGTTTGTTGATACAAAACATGGGGCAACAGTACTTCTTTCCTATACCTTTCCCTATTAATTTTACAGAAGGATGTGATAATTCCCTTTTACACTCTGTATGACCCAAATGTAATTGTGACTGTTGACCTTTCTAACTGCACTTTGACCTTTGACCCTATCACATAGATTTTTAAGACCTAATAACCCACTGTGTCACAGCATGTCACTGTGAAATGGGGATTGTTTTGCATTGACATGTAGTTTTGTGTATGATCTTGGGAACTACAATATGACAAGTATGGTAAACATGTTTTTCCTTAGCACGTGTTTCAAATGAGAACTATGACATTTCTCAAAATGTTTCCCTCAATCTGATTTTCAGCAGCACGCAATTCCCCCCCAAAACAGTACAGAGAACACACCATACCTGTACATGTTAAACAAGAAAACATGGAAAATTTCCATATCAATTGACTCTTTTGTTATGCAGATGTAATCTGACCCTACCATTTTTCATGGGGAGAACATGGATCCATACTCAGAGGGACAGTCTTTTGACACAGTATAGTAGCGCAACTTTTATGCACGAGTCGCCCATTTTGAAGTGATCCCCATTTCTGATAAATGCATCAATCCCATTCTGAAATTTCCATTTATTTTTTAATTGTAATGAGTACTTTATAAGTAATTCTTTGAATCAGTGACCAGTGCAGTGTATGTATTATTTTATGACAACCTTATTTTGATGATGTGATTAATCCTTGTGTATTCTCTCACACAAGAAAAAATACACCCTGTATTGTATCAATCATTTTTGGTGTCGTTTCCTTTGTCTATGGCTCTGATAGACTAAAGTATGTTGTGAAAGTTGTTGACTGATGTGTGAGGGCGCCCTGTCACAGTGTACCTTACACATGTTACAGACTGTGTCTCTGTACGTGTGATAGTATAATAGTGTGTCATTGTTGTAAAACCACAGGACCCTGTATAGCACTCTCAGAAACACACTGCCGAGTTTTCATTGTATTTTGCAGAAAATCTCTACTCAGGCTGGTAAGCATTGTATGTGTGTGCACCATATACAATTAAAGTCATGAAACCTACAACAAAACATAATCTGACTTCACTAGAATCTTACCAACACTGATACATTTTATTGCCTAGCATGGCTCACCAAAAAATCTTAACCAACAGTGCTACATTGTATTGTCTGGCTCAACAGTCAATTAAAGAAAGTACAAACAAACAAACACACACACACACACACACACACACAAATAGAAACAAACAACTATAAAAAGTTGAAAGTTGTGTGTCTTTGGCAATCCTAAGCAGTGAATGTTAGGTGACAGTACTTGGGTGAGCTGTTGTCATCTTTGGTAAATAAATAAGATAAAGAATAAAAGTATTTTCCCCAATTGCCAAATGCAACCATAACTTGCAGCAATAATTAGGTTTGACAAGGGGGAGGGGAGCTACTCTTATTCATTATTTTTAAAGGAAGGGTCACTGGAAAAGTACAACATTGTGAAGTTGAAGGAGAACACTCCCTCATTTTCTCACACAGGCCCAATTTCCAATCTGTTATTATATTACTGTCACTTTCAAATGTTAGATGTTGATATTCCTTGTTAGCTATTTAACGGTTGATGTTGTGGAAGTACTCAGGGAAGCATTGACGCTGTAATACATACTAACCCCCTCCCTTTAGATTTACATGTACACACACACACACACACACACACTACCTAACCTATAGCCTTGCTTGGATCCATGGAAAAGTTTAGTTTATAAAACAAATTATCCTTTCCCAATAAATTATTGTTTTAAATATGTAGTGTTTACTTTGAATCATTACTCATATATAATTTCCTTTCCAGACAACATTTTTCAAGGATTTGTCCTTCGTTTTTTTATCTTTATTTCGCCATTTTACCGATTACAATAGTCTCAAAAGTGACATTTATTCAGTACATGTAATCACGGTGACTCGTGGATTTGACAACTTTCGGAACTTTTATGAAGGGCGCCACCTCGTGTCGATGTTGTTGTCCTCTCCGCGAAGTAACATCCTCTTTTTCGCCGTCCTCCATGTTGGTCGGCTAACTTGAATGGCACGTCCATCAAAATCCGTTTAATCCGTCGTCAAGAGTGCAGGAAAAAAACTCAAAATGACAGAGCAGATGACACTGAGAGGTACCCTAAAGGGCCACAATGGATCGGTCACCCAAATCGCCACTACACCCCAATTTCCAGAGATGATTCTGTCGTCGTCTAGAGGTAGGCATATGTGTCAGCCATTTTAATTGAAACCGAGTGAATGGCATGTGAGTTTCAATACGCTGTTGCATTCGTTACAAAACTCTAAGTTTACCGGAAGTTTTAAGCAGTAAGGCTTTTTCGTTCCCAGGCTATTTTGATTTCAGTAGTGGAAGTAAACTGCTGTATCTTGCTCATTGTCGAGGACGTTCAGCTATCGGGTCATCACATTGAGCTCGACCTAGTCACCATAAACTTTATCATGGATATGTCATGACTTGCACGTTTCCCGTATTGCGAAATGTAAAAATCAAAATGTGGAATATAGAAGAGGAGAAATATATTCTGAAAGTATTTAGATGTAACGAATAATGTACGCTTAAGATTAGAACAGTTCATAACGACATGTATTGGCTGTATGAATGACCACCACTGTCCTCTGGATGTAATGAAGTAGGGCTTCGTATATTAAAATATTTGTGATACGGCAGCGGGCCGTCATAGACAATATTTTTTCTTCTGATTTTGGTATTTGTCAACAGGAACATATTTAGTTGATCGGTAGGTTGCACACACTTTGTAACTATTACGTTGTTTTGAGTTTAGAGAATGTACAATGTAGATATTCCCCAGTTGTTTTACCAGGGTTCCCCACCACTCTATAATATTTGTACACAGATAGAAAACTATGTTAATTCACTTGCTATAAAAAAAGGTTCTCAAATATAACAAAACTTGTGTTTAAGAATTATATGTATATTATTTGTAATCCATTCCTCATGTAGCTATGGATGTATTGGCATCCATATTTTTGACTTGCATCTCAGATATTGTTCCATATGCAGCAATACGTAGGGATGGTTCATCACTAAGATTTGCAAAGTTGTCGAATTTAAAAAAAATAAAAACCTAAAACTGCATACAGGTGTCCCTAACAAAGATGAACCTACTTCCACTTTCTAGTCTATTTTTCTGACAAGTGGGGATCGGTGGCTTACAGATTTCAAATACTGTGAATGTGCATACCTACATGTATAACACTACCCCCATGTACTGCTGTGCATGAAACCATAGCAGATGTGCAAATCAGAGTATCACAATACCATAGCAATACATGTAGGGCTAATAACACCACTGTTTTGCCTAATGTAATGCTGGCTGGCAAGCTTTTTCTGAAGAGGTTTTTCAGCTTAACTTCTTTAAACCAGCAAAAAATTCCATACAGGTAATCGTCATAGACTGGCTTGAACTTACAATGAAATTATATTCAAAGGTGTGATAATTTTGCATTCGTGCCATGTTTCCATAGGAATGGCTTTTGCTACCCAGAGACTACAGATTGTAAATATAATCCAATTTCACTTGAAAAGGTTAATCTTATCAGGTGTTTTAGACATATGAACCTCATTCCTGTCTTGGAATTAGTTGTAAATGAGGACTCCACAGGTAGTTTAAACTTGTTACTTTGTTGTTTTTTCAACAGACAAATCAGTCATCATGTGGAAACTAACCCGTGATGAAACCAACTATGGTATTCCTCAGAAATCCCTCACTGGTCACTCTCACTTTGTGAGTGACGTTGTCATGTCATCCGATGGTCAGTTTGCGCTGTCTGGATCCTGGGACAGTACACTTCGTCTGTGGGATCTCACAACGTAAGTCATACTTTGGATATGTCATGTAACTTTGGTGCTCTTTCTCCTAAGGGGTACTTTTTTGTAGACAAGTAAGTACGAGTTGAGAGAGAGAGGATCAAGGTATTTGTAGTCGTACATGCAGTGTTTTCTGCTGCCTTTTCACTTTATGCTTGTGAAAGTATGGCTTCAGAGAACACCCTACATACTCACAGAAATACCTCAGGTATGCCACACTCTCACATCATAGTATTTGCAGTTATTCAGGTATTCCCCAAGTGATGAAACATTTAGCTGACAACCAAGAGATATCAAACATGAAAATTGGACATTAGCACAGACTTTTTTTTAATGTTTTTGATTTTATATATTTGGCACATACATTTATCCAATCAGTACTGATGACAATCAAATTGGGCTATGTTGTGTGATGTTGCCTGTGAAGCATCAGTAGTGTTGCTATGCTCCAACATATTCTCATCCTTTGATATAAGTACACTGGAAGGTTGTATGAATGTTACTAATAGTACACTATGTCCATCTTTGTTGATTACAGAGGTCAGACAACTCGTCGGTTTGTTGGACATACAAAAGATGTCCTGAGTGTAGCCTTCTCTGCTGATAACAGACAAATTGTGTCAGGCTCCAGGGATAAAACTATCAAGCTTTGGAATACACTAGGAATATGCAAGTATACCATTCAGGTATGTATATACTCTAGGAATGTGCATGTATACCATTTGGGTATGTATGGAATATGTTCAAATGTCGATTTTATGAAAGCTGAAACTGAAGCCTACGATTTCAAAAAGACACACATATATTTGCTCAGACTTGTTTCTGGTGAAATGTTGTCCTGCAATTATGAGGCTAGAGTTGAAAAACACGGGACCCTGAAATGATAAAATGTATAGAGTTGTTTGACAATGTTTGTGTCGTGTTGTATTTCTACAGGAGGATGGACATACAGATTGGGCATCATGTGTTCGTTTCTCACCAAATAACCAGAATCCCATCATTGTATCCTGTGGTTGGGATAAACTTGTCAAAGTATGGAATTTGACAAACTGTAAGCTAAAGACCAATCACATCGGACATACTGGTTATTTGAACTGTGTGACTGTGTCTCCTGATGGTTCACTCTGTGCTTCAGGTGGCAAGGTAAGCTTACCGAACCTACTCTCACCCCCCCCCTCCCCCAACACATGCACACACACACACGCACACCCCACAACAACAACATCCGAAGACTTTTACAATATTCCATCTGTAAAAAAAAATCTTTAGATAAAGTATGGTATACTGCGACCTTGCCAGGATTTGTGATTTGAGACTATGTTTTGTTATGTCTGAACTTCATTTACTCCCAATACAGTAAAGCTCAACAAATGCTTTTCAGTAGGGCTAGCTCAGTGCTAACACCCAGATTGATACGACCGTCTACCCAGCACCAGAAGAGTGAATTCCAAGCAATAACATCCATCCACTATAGATGAGTTACAGAGTGGGACATTAACTATGTAATTCCAAAATTGCTCAGACAACGAATACATTTTGATATACTGAGCAATGTGTTTCAAAAAACAATTGTTCAATAGTTTCACTCAATAGGGAACTTGTAATCCAGACTGAGCATGCTCAGACACAAAGGACTATGGGATTATCTGTGGTTATCGTAATACCTAATCTGGAGCTACTGATAAAATAAACCTCCCACAATTGTTAGGGTAACTATGAATTGATTATTTGTGGTTACAAACAATAACATTATTGTTTACGATGCTAATTGATTAGTATTTATTATCACATTTCCCATGATGCAACATTCAACATGCAAGTTCCCTATTTGGCGTCACTCCTTTGTTCTGTATTCTGTCTTAAGTGTGCAATGTCCTCGGGACTTCACATCTGTGGTACATACACCTTCACAGTTTGATAATTTACATATACATGCTTGTATTGACAGGACGGACAGGCAATGTTGTGGGATCTGAATGAAGGCAAACATTTGTACACATTAGATGGTGGTGATATCATTAGTGCATTGTGCTTCAGTCCTAACCGATACTGGTTGTGTGCGGCTACTGGTCCAACCATCAAAATCTGGGTGAGTAACTTTGAATTTGATATATACTTCAAGATGACACCAGGCTGTAGGAGTTAACCCCTGATGCTGCTATACAAGATATCAGTGAAAATTTTGTCATCAAATGTATTATCAGTCCAGTTCTTGAAGCTGCACTAGGTGTAACTGAAGTATTGAACTTTTGATCAGACAACCAACAGTATAATCACAGGAAATTGTCATATACCAATAATTAGAATGTTGTACAGGTTAACTTGTATGTAGTTGTGTACAAACAACTACCCCCTAGGGAGAAAGAGGATTGATTATGGATTGATTTTATCCAGCAACAGGTTGAAATCACAATCGCATTGGGGCACTGTCTTTTGATTGGAATTATTGTACAAGAAGTAACACTTAATTAAAGCACTTTCTGTATGTGCTACACTCATTTATAGCATTCATGTCAAGTGTAAAAGTATACTGTTTCAATTGGTTTATTTACAAGCCAAGCATGCGGCCTTTCTAGTATGGTCAATTAGTAGCAGTATATACTAGGAATATGCAAGTATACCATTCTGGTATGTATATACTCTAGGAATATACAAGTATACCATTCTGGTATGTATATACTCTAGGTACAAGTATACCATTCTGGTATTTATATATACTAGGAATATGTAAGGATACCATTCAAGTATGTATATACTAGGAATATGCAAGTATACCATTCTGGTATGTATATACTCTAGGTACAAGTATACCATTCTGGTATTTATATATACTAGGAATATGTAAGGATACCATTCAAGTATGTATATACTAGGAATATGCAAGTATACCATTCTGGTATGTATATACTCTAGGTACAAGTATACCATTCTGGTATTTATATATACTAGGAATATGTAAGGATACCATTCAAGTATGTATATACTAGGAATATACAAGTATACCATTCTGGTATGTATATACTCTAGGTACAAGTATACCATTCTGGTATGTATATACTCTAGGAATATACAAGTATACCATTCTGGTATGTATATACTCTAGGAATATACAAGTATACCATTCTGGTATGTATATACTCTAGGTACAAGTATACCATTCAGGTATGTATATACACTAGGAATATGCAAGTATACCATTCAAGTATGTATATACTAGGAATATGCAAGTATACCATTCAGGTATGTATATACACTAGGAATATGTAAGGATACCATTCTGGTATGTATATACTCTAGGTACAAGTATACCATTCAGGTATGTATATACACTAGGAATATGTAAGGATACCATTCTGGTATGTATATACTCTAGGAATGTGCATGTATACCATTTTGGTATGTATGGAATATGCTCAAATTGCGATTTTATGAAAGCTGAAACTAAAGCCTATGATTTGAAAAAGACACATATATTTGCTCAGACTTGTTTCTGGTGAAATGTTGTCCTGCAATTATGAGGCTGGTGTTGAAAAACTCGGGACCCTGAAATATCAAGTGTAAAAATATACTGTTTCAATTGGTTTATTTACAAGCCTATCAGGCAGCCTTTCTAGTGTGGTCGATTAGCAAATGAAACAGTATACTTTTACACTTGATATGGATGCTATAAACGATTGTGGTACATACAGAAAATGCTTTACTTTGGTGTTATGGGTTGTAGAATATTATGTGTACAGCTGTATAATACATGTACCCTCACGTGATTGAATACTGTACAGGGAGGAAGATTTTACTAGTAAAGTCATACCCAACTTGACCATCCAAAAAAACCAACAACATTCCAGTTGCAGCTCCTGCAGCATGAAATTTTATTATATTGAACCAATTTCACTTTCTTCTTTGTTTGTAGGACTTGGAAGGCAAGATCATTGTTGACGAATTACGTCCAGAAGTTATTACAGGCAACAGCAAAGCACAACCCCCACAGTGTATGTCCCTGGCATGGTCTTCAGACGGACAAACTCTGTTTGCCGGATACACCGACAAGCTTATCAGGGTATGGCAGGTCTCTCTCAGTCGCTAGGCAACAACAACAACAAAAAACATTCAGTGTATCGTTTCTCTTGCCTTGGCAGAGAAATGTCATTATTTAACATTTTACATTTCCCTGTCATGTAAGAATTGGATATGCAGATAACTTTGGGAAAATAAAAGTGTATAAAAAAAAATTATATATTTCCACCTGCGGAGACGAAAAACAAGGAAGCAGTACTTGAAAATACGAACATCAAATGATACATTATACAAAACCTGTTGACTGATATCTGTGTCTTTGAAATAAAGTCCTTTCCCTTAGTATGGGAAGTTTCAATGAAATTGTGGTGTTTTGAGTTTCTGTTGGAAATTGAGTGTACTACTATGGAAATCAAGCTATCGGCAACTAACGTAGGCAAATGAATGTTGATGTTATTACACTTGCAGTAGGATGGTGTCTCTCTAAGGAAGTATTCCTCAAGTGACTGCACATTCAACTGCATTCAGGGTTATCATTATCTTGATTACAGGGTGATTATATCCACATAACCAAGGCACCACTATCACCCACTTACAACAGAGTTAGTTTTAGTTACATCTTAGTTTGCCTGTAGCTTGATTTCTGTAGCAGTATATCACACTGTTTGTCTATGGCATGCTCATTTTGAACGATGTCGTAGGTTAGTCGCATTTATGCATGTTGTGTGACAAGTTAAAATGCCAACAACTTGCCAAGTCCTCAGAATAGTGACTGAATGCATGTAATGCATCTCATGTCATTTAAAGACCAATGTATGGATACCACTATTTTATCAGTGGAGCCATAAGGAAAATCTGTTCTATAGCTCTGCAAGATAACTTTTTATCACCCAAATTTTAATCCTGACATTGGCCTTGAAATTGTGTGTATTGAGTACAAGTTATTCTATAAATTGCTAGATTTGACTGGCAATACTAGAATTTATTTCACTTCCTATATTTCTGTTACGTCCAGTAAGGGTGAAAATTGAATTCTGGCCATCAATGCCATATGGATGATTACATATTGAAGTGTAAAGGTTTCTTGAAATTCATCTAGACAAGCGTTATCATCCAAAAAAGAGAAATGAGAGACCATTTCTAAAAAGAGAATAGGACGACAGATCTAATTTGTAAAGTTGGCAATTATAGATGGGGAGTGCGCCCTCAACCTAATACATATGTAATATGTAAAGTTGGCCAATTATAGATGAGGAGTGCGCCCTCAACCTAATACATATGTAATATGTAAAGTTGGCCAATTATAGATGAGGAGTGCGCCCTCAACCTAATAAAGATGGATCTTTTCTAATGAGATCTAATTTGTAAAGTTGCCAATTATAGATGGGGGTGTGTCCTCAGTCTGTACTGCAGATGGCAACCTTTCTAATTTAAGTATTTTGTGCCGAAGTATTCATGTGAAGGTATTTGAATTGGTACATGAAACTTGAGTTTGTGGAAAGTGAACTTTTTACAGCCCTTGCTCTATGGTATTCATTCATGACTAGTTAAGTTTGTGTCAACTGTGATGTTTAGCCTAATACTGTGTGAGTCCTATGTATCAACTGTGATGTTTAGCCCTATACTGTGTGAGTCCTATGTGTCGACTCTGATGTTTAGCCCTATACTGTGTGAGTCCTATGTGTCGACTCTGATGTTTAGCCCTATAGTGTGTGAGTCCTATGTGTCGACTCTGATGTTTAGCCCAAATACAGTATACTATGTGTGTCCTATGTATCAACTGTGATGTTTAGCCCTATACTGTGTGAGTCCTATGTATCAACTGTGATGTTCAACGCTACTATGCAAGTCTTGTGTGTCGCTTGTATGCCTTGAGTATCATTTTTGATCAGACAACCACAATATTTTCACTAACTATTGTTCAAATACAAATAATAAGACATTGTACATGTTAATCAGTAGTTGATATTATCCACAAGCAGTACAGAAACAGGTTGAAATCGTGAATGCCGTTGAGGGTGCTGATTTTTGGGTGTGGACCCAAAAATCAATTCGATTTATCGTGTATACAGCTACAAAAATATGTTTACAAACAGGTGATGCAATACTGTACACATTGTAAGTTATTGTACCTAACAAATTATTTTTCACAAAAAAGTTAATTTCAGTTCTAAAGGCAGCCATATTGAAAATATATATAAAAGAAACTCTATGATTGGCCAATTTGCTGCTGAATAACTAGTCTGTTCCATGAACTCCTGGGGGGCGTACCTACCCAAAGAGATCCCTTGGGGTGCAGATTCTATCAGTACCATCAAGCATCTGTGTGGTAGACTACTGAATAAATAACTACCTTGCAACGTTTGAGGGCGTACTAACATATACAGCACTAGTACTGTACGGAAATGTTTCAAGGGGAAAGATGCAGAACAAAAGAGAAATCGCACAAGATGATACAAAGCATTCATAGAGTCAATACAAGTTACAGCATTACATATTTAATAGCATAATTATCATTCATTATGTCTTACATATAGTAAATTTGAATTTTGAATTACCAATAAATTGTATTACAAATTTTTTTTAAAAGTGTAAACAATTCTTGCTTTAAAATGATAAAAACAATTGTTAGTAACCTTGTACTTACATTATGTAGTATAAAAAAAGACAAAAATTGTAAAAAATGAATTCATATTCAAATAATTCTTTAGTATTGAAAATTGTTTGAACCCCAGAACCTTTTTTTAATCAAATAAACTTACAACACCATACCTTAATACTTCAGCAAAATTAAAAAAATTGTGTGTTTCCGATAACCTGACGACCCTTAATTTAAGCTGCTGACCTTCAACATTTAAAAAAAAAAAGTGTCTTCTTGACCTTCACGCACGTCTGTTTTCTTTCCCTAGTGATGCCTGTATAAAATATTATAGAAGTGGTATTCTGACCATCGTTTTGTTTGGTATTGGGTCGAAGTAATATTTTTGAAAAAAAAACAAAAAAACGTTACTACGAGGCCATGTTATCGGAAATACACAGTTATTTTTATTTTCTTTGCCTTAAATAAACATGATTCGGGTAAATAAATAGGATTCAGGAATACATGGTTGTAAAAAAAAATGCAACGTCAGATCATATGACTAAATATATTGCTGAATTTGCCTCTGAAAATACAGGCATTTTGTAAATATGGGTATTTTCCCTTCTCTACTCTCTAGCAAACATACTACCATTCTCACTATATTTGTACTGTATAATGTACTGCTCTAAACAAAATATATTATTTTTAATAAAGGGCCTCATGTTGCTGTAAAAATACAGATTTGGTAAAAAAAAAATCTTTTGGCATGCAAGCTTTTTAAAGTTGGTTTCAATTTGGTAAATCCATAAACCAACATGTGGTATTAATGAATATGAACTTTGTTATACATTTCAGTGCAAATTTGGGGAAATAATCCATGAAAGTTTTAATCTCACGATGCAGTCAAAACTTCAACTTTTTAACAAAACAAAACGACTTTATGGTAATTGGCCCAATCAGAATTTGTTATTGCAATAAACCTTGGCTTTTTAACTTACATTGACCATGGTGCATTATTGTAGTGTTGAGGGGAAGCCCTTGGCAATAGTTATGAAAAAGGCTAAGTTGGATTAGAAAGCTGATTGGGCCACCCCCAGGGAAGGAGGGGGTAATGCCATAGGCAACAAAACATGGATGGTCTGCACAAAAGGGGTCCCTTTTATTGCCCTCAGGATATGCTGTTAAGACTGAAACTTAAAACATAGTTTTTCCATAGTATGGTTAACTTCTAAACATTCAAAACTGAGTTCTCCTCCATTAATTAGAAGTTATATTAGCCACGGCATATTTTCCTTATGACACATGCCAGGGTTTGGTAGTCTGTGATGTTGCACCTCCCTGTGACAACTACCCATAAAGATAACCCTACTCACAATTATTTCATACCCCTGTGGGTTTAAGATTCTGTGTTCTTGTTAAGGATGGTAAATAGGTAAAATCTACCCGAGTTCCCCAGGGTTGATACTGGGGATCCATACAAATTATGATACAAGATCCAAAAAATCTATCCAAGTTTTATCAGTAACCACTCCATCCCCCATTCAATACCAGAGTTCCAAAACCTTATATTTACCCATCATGCATCATTAGTAAATTGTCCCATCCACTGTTTGTACCCTCCTCTTACTATATCAAAGCCTGTTTACTGCACTGTCGAGATAATTGTTACCTGGCCATACCTCCTAACCCTTGTATTACCAGCTAGTGATCGATGTATCTCGACAGCGTAGTAAACAGGTTAACTACATCACAATATTCACAGTCAATTCATCATCACACCTTGTGTATGTACCCTCCTCTATAGACATTCAGTTATATGAATTAAGTACCAACAATTATGCATATTTATTCCACATTTATGTGTCATTCTATTAAACCTAAGTTTATCCTAGCATTAGGTTATCAATCCTTAGATCAAACCATAAAAGGACGACATTTTCCCAAAAAATAAAATTGATGTTCAAATGTAGTAGTATATCATGATGTATAGTAAGTAATGTCACTTCACTTTAAAAATCTACCAGTACTTGGGGAAACTAAACAAAGTCAAGTGTTTTAACTTCATAAAATTACTGATAGTACAAAATCATATTAATATCCTGAGTAACTGTAAGTTCACTGAATATATATATATTTTATAAGTATAAAATGTGCCTTAATATAATACAGTACTCAGTTATTTTGAATTGATTTTTTTGTGTGAATAGTACTTTTTGACTGCATCCTGTCTACATGTGATTACGCATATAGCCTGTTTACGGCACTTACCGCATATTCCATTTAATCTCCGATAATTTCACTTGTGATTAGAATTGCAAAAAGCTGATAACACGGTTTGAAAATCTCAATGCACAATTGCCCAATTAGCTTGTTCGTCTCCCTGGGTTGCCCCATATGATTATTCAAATGAAGTGATATGCAGATGAGTATGTGCATGTAAGGGTAATTTGAACTCATGAAATTGCATGTCTGAACTTATGTTTGTGTCCATCTGCATATCACTTCATTTGAATAATTATATGGGACAACCCAGGGTGAGCTGATTGGGCAATTATGCGGTGAGATATCAGATTTTTTCAATTCTTGAAGGTATCAGAGATTAAACGAAATATACCATAAGCAACATAAGCAGGCTATTAAACATACAACACTGTAAATACACAATAAACAATTTGAAATGTTTGTCAAATATATTGTATTACATATTCAGTTGAAAATTATATTTATACTGACATGGCATAGTTATAATACATTTTACAATCAGACTATGTACATCTCAACTCAACCCAACCCAACTATATGGTTCTAATTTCTCATGCTGGTGTACGACAACGATTCTTTGCATTCAGAGACTTGTGATTTATGACAATACACACCAGTTGGTATATTTTGTAAAATAGAATTCAGAGTAAGGGGCCACTGGTTGCCACTGTCCATTAGAATTCAGAGCAAGGGGCTATTGGTTGCCACTGCCCATTAGAATTCAGAGCAAGGGGCCATTGGTTGCCACTGTCCATTAGAATTCAGAGCAAGGGGCCATTGGTTGCCACTGCCCATTAGAATTCAGAGCAAGGGGCCATTGGTTGCCACTGTCCATTAGAATTCAGAGTAAGGGGCCATTGATTGCCACTGTTCATTTGAATTCAGAGTAGGCCTACTGGCCATTGGTTGCTATGGGTGACTTTGAATAATTTCAATCAGAATACAGGTCCATTCGTTGCCATTCACTTATTCTTTGAAATCAGAGTAAGGGTCCATTGGTTGACGCATACGGTTCTTTAATGCTGTAGACATGGCCTTGTAATTTGCTGTAACAAATTGAATGAAAGAATGTTACAATTTTCTACAAATAAACAGTTCATGCACTTCATCATAGAATTCCAATATGAAATAATTACAAACAGGTTTGCCTTGGTGTTTCACTCATATGAAGACATTTTTTACACACACTCAGACAAAGTCAAATCCAAAACAAACAATAATAGAGGTGCCATGCACAGTAGGGGACATAGATGTAGACAAGTTGATATGTTAATTATCAGTCAGAAAGTAAACAATTGAAGCCATTACAATCATGAAGTCCATGTGAAATGTTTTCAACAGAAGCCTGTTACATGCCTGTATGTATATAACAATGCTTACAGTCTATATCACTTGTCAATGTGATTGGGTAAAGGATCCCACTGTGTTTGTTGTGTCTATGTTATTGTTACTGGTAGCCTGGAGTTGAAATGTGTCTATCCCTTCATCAAAAACATCATGTTATGACTGTAACAGTAATGTGACACTGTTTGTACTGTACTTGTCACATCTGATAAAACTTAATTTCTAGTTGATAGCTTTGATTATTATCGTATCATTGTGTTTTCATCTTTAGATGTTACAGTTGTCCACAATGCCAGCCACACAGGACACTGCACTTTCAGCTAGGAGGAGGTTAACTATATCAAATAGTAACCAGTCAGTGATTTTAAAGTGGCCATATCAATGAGGATCGGGTATTTATTTTGGATTTTTAATTTATAAAACAATTTTATCATGGCTTCTTACTTGAAAAATCAATATGAAACAACATCGTCTAAGTCTGTGTTTGTAACTCAATACATTGCAAAAAGCCAAAAATGTGCAAAAAATGTTTGTTATTGTATGTACAATAATAAACATTTTACACATTTATTATGTTTTTGCAATTGCTAGAACTACAAGGACGTGGCCTATGTTGTTTCACATTGATTTTCCAAGTATGAAGCCGTGATAAAATTGTTTTATAAATTAAGAATCCAAAATAAATACCTAATCCTCATCCATATGGCCACTTTAAGGTATATTGTGACTTGGGACCAATTTCCCTAAAAATCAGTCTTATTCAAATCTCTCCAAATTTTGCTGTATAAAAGCTTATTTCTGGTACTTATAATTTTAAAAAATTGGATTTGATATTTTGTTTTCAAGGAAATAATCGATTATTTTCCCATAGAGAGTTAACACAGTAATAGTATCAGGTAGCCATTTTGATTTCTAAAATAGTTTGAGTTTAATATCATGTTACCTCTCTATATACATACAAAAGTTGTGTGGTGACCCCTTGACCCCTAATTTTTTCTTGATTTCAACTGAGAATAGGGAACTTGCAAACCCGCCATGTTGAATGTTGCATGATGGGAAATGTGATAATAAATACTGATCAATTAGTATTGTAAACAATGTTGTTAAATTGTTTATAACCACGAATGATCAATTCATAGTCACCCTGACCAATGTGGGAGGTTTATTTCATTGGTAGCTCCAGATAAGATATTACGATAACAACAGATAATCCCATAGTCCTTTGCATCTGAGCATGCTCAGTCTGGATTGCAAGTTCCCTATGAGTTGGCATTATAATTAAAGAATGTACTGTGTTCAAACTATTTGTAATTACAACATAATATGTTTACCTTCATCAAAACTTTCATCCAGCTTCTGACTGCTATTTGATTGGCTTGCAGTATTATTTGTAGTTTTTGCTGGTTGCCCTGACAACCCTGCTGTGGATGAGTTGATGCCAGAGTCAGTATGCAGTGCTTCAACAGCGTGGAAATTCAGTTGCTTATTGCCAGATGTGATATTGCCATTTGAAACTGGCTTTGCAGTTTTGCCATTATTACTAACTGTCTCATCAGAACGTTCTCTGGTGTCAAATATGGCTGGCACTTTCAGAGGTCTACTTTTCCTTTCCATTTTCATCAACTGTTCTTTTGTAGGGGTCAAAAATCTTACTTGTTTCTTGTTTTTCTTTTTTGGTGATCCATTATTAGATACCTGTTCATCCCCATCGCTTAAGACGTTTTCTCCATCACTTAAGACGTTTTCATTATCACTCAACGCATTCTCCGTATCACTTGTGACATTCTCAACATGACTTGCACCATTCTGCTCCACCATCTTGTCTTGTGTACCATTCGCATCATTTGACGGTGAAAGCCAAGTTCTACTAACTGCTGCCACATCAGTTGGTGTTGTTTGCTTGTTAGGGGTGCCAGGTTCATTGTCACGAAGACTCTCGTTGCTGTCAACCTCAAAAAAGCCTTGTTCAAATTTTGACATTAATTGCAAGATCCTGTTATTAACTTTTGTCCTTTTCTTGTCTTGGTTTGCTTGTTCGCCCACTTGGGCTGAAATCACTGGTGGTGATGGTGGTGGTGGTGATGGTGATGGTGGTGATGGTGGTGGTGGTGGTAGTGATGGTGATGGTGGCAGCAGCAATAGCTTTGGTGGTGGTGGTGGTGGTGGTGGTGGTGGTGGCGGCGTTGGTGACTTTGTTGGTTGTGAGAACTTTACTACCTTTTCTATTTTAATATCAGTCTTTTTCTCCTTTTTCTCTAACAATACACTTGTTTTTTCCGTTTCAGTCATCTTCGCAACCTCTTGTGGTACACTTTTAGTTTGTGTACCCCCCAACTTGACGATGGTAATGACTTTCTCGGCAGTTACTTTTTGCTTTGGCAAAATATCTTCCTTCTCAGAGTCAATGCGAACTCGATGCACTTGCGCTGAAACAGATACTGTTCTGTCCACTGGGGCTTCATCAGGTGATGAGGGTGGGCTAAAATCGGGATTGAAATCTGGATTTGTATTTGTGGTAATTGTAAGTGGTGCTAAAGGCAACTTTTTTTCAGGTTCAGTTTTAAGTAGTTCTTTTTTGGAATCATTTGTACCCTTCATTTCTACTTTTGAGTCGTCTTTGGTACTCTTCGTAACTGCAGATGTCGACAGAGGTGTTTTGTTGTCTATGTTTTTGGGTATTACAACTGCTTTAGGTTTGGGTATTTCTGGTTCATTAAACAAACCTTCATCTTCAACCCACTTGAAGCTGTCTCCAAGAGTCACGGAAGTTTCACTTATTTTCCTTTTCGCGTTATCTTGTTCAGCAACAGGCACTTCTGCAGGTTCTTTCAAAGTCCAGTTTTCTCCAACCTTCTCACCATCTGTATTGTTGTTTTCTTCAGCATTCTTGTCCTTTGGACTACTGGTAATATGAGAGAGAGACACAGAAATTAGGGTAGTTGTGATGTCACCATAACAGGTTTTCCCATAAACCCCTGTGGGAACTCCCCCAAACAGCTGAACACATCAAGTGCAGTAGGGCTTCTTTTAAAGATTTCAAAGTTAAATAAGTTACCAATGTGCTATTTTATCACCCAAAATCCAAAATCATATGTAAGTTAATAGCAGTAATCAATACAAGTGTACTAAAGGTAGAAATAAGTCTGACTGGACTTTTCCTTTAAGATTTAGAACTCCTAGTGCTGCAGCTTTACAGTTTAAAATGCTAGAAAGTTAGTATTACCTGTCATACTTTGGAGTTGGAAATTTCTCGATGTCAATATTTTCACTCAGAAGTTGCTGTCTCAGCATCAGTGCATCTTGGTCACCGACATCAGGCAGCGCTATTCGTCCTGCAATAAAATGATGTCATGATATGCAAATAATATGTACTGATGTAATGATATGCAAATAATTCATACTGACGTAATGATATGCAAATAATTCATACTGATGTCATCATATGCAAATAATTCACACAAAATATAGTACTGTTCTGTTGCAATCTATTTTAAGTTTTTGAATTGCAAAATTGGATTTCCCAACTGTAATAATAACAATTGTATTCCTGATGTAAGAATTATTGGCACAATAAGTGAACAACATGTGCTTCTCTAGTTTCAAGCAGTGTTTGCTGTAAACAAAGTTGAGATGCAACTGACACACAGCTGTTTCTTGTGACACATGGTTTTCCCCTAAAGTCGGGGTAAATCCAGTCGTATAATGTTGACCGCAAGAAAAAATGTTGCCTTTTATTAGGAGGGACACTTCGCATCCAAGTTTATCATAAAAAATTGAAACTTCATAGTTTATATAGTCATTTGATAAAACCAGACAGTGGAGACTCAATGATAAAACCACAGACAGTGGAGACTCCATGATAAAACCACAGACAGTGGAGACTCTATGATAAAACCACAGACAGTGGAGACTCTATGATAAAACCACAGACACTGGAGACTCTATGATAAAACCACAGACAGTGGAGACTCTATGATAAAACCACAGACAGTGGAGACTCAATGATAAAACCACAGACAGTGGAGACTCCATGATAAAACCACAGACAGTGGAGACTCTATGATAAAACCACAGACAGTGGAGACTCAATGATAAAACCACAGACAGTGGAGACTCCATGATAAAACCACAGACAGTGGAGACTCCATGATAAAACCACAGACAGTGGAGACTCTATGATAAAACCACAGACAGTGGAGACTCTATGATAAAACCACAGACAGTAGAGACTCCATGATAAAACCACAGACAGTGGAGACTCTATGATAAAACCCCAGACAGTGGAGACTCAATGATAAAACCACAGACAGTGGAGACTCTATGATAAAACCACAGACAGTGGAGACGCTATATGATAAAACCACAGACAGTGGAGACGCTATCATAAAACCACAGACAGTGGAGACTCTATGATAAAACCACAGATAGTGGAGACTCTATCATAAAACCACAGACAGTGGAGACTCTATGATAAAACCACAGACAGTGGAGACTCTATGATAAAACCACAGACAGTGGAGACGCTATCATAAAACCACAGACAGTGGAGACTTTATGATAAAACCACAGACAGTGGAGACTCTATGATAAAACCACAGACAGTGGAGACTCTATGATAAAACCACAGACAGTGGAGACTCTATGATAAAACCACAGACAGTGGAGACTCTATGATAAAACCACAGACAGTGGAGACTCTATGATAAAACCACAGACAGTGGAGACTCTATGATAAAACCACAGACAGTGGAGACTTGGTCGGATAAAACCATGAAAAAGAACTTGAAAAAGAACTATCTAAGACTACCAAAGACAGCCTTGAGAAGAACAAATATTTGAGAACTTTTTTGATGTTCTACTTACGATTAGTTGGTTGGAAGAGTTGTCTAAGTGGTGTTGGCGTTATCTCTGTTTCTGTTGCAATGGCGGCAGTGCTAATCCCACCTATTTTACCATTGCCAAGACCATGGCTTACACTGGCACTTTTCATTGGCGTATGTTTTACTTTCTTAGGTTCTCGTGACCAGGATTTCGACTTTAAGAACTTTCCTTTCTTTTTTACTTTTACTTTCTCCTGAAATGATATCATGAGATAAAGATTATTTGTATTATTATCAAATAATCAAATAATTGGACAGTACGCAGATGTCAAAGAACTATTATCATATATGTAGCAGAGATTATTTGCACTGTTGTTTACTAGAGGTATTTGCACTGCAGTGCTATGCTGAAAACATTCTTGTATTCCTGTATGCAAGAGAGTGCACAATCATTGAAAAGCATACGATCGCACAATATCATTTTTACTGCAATTTGCTGTTTTGGATAAACATATGTAATAATAACAGAATCCCATTCTGCAGGAGTTCCAGTATGGGTACTTGGAGGTATTTGCACTTATGCTTGAGGTGTGTTCTGCTGCACTTTCATGAGTGTGTGATATAGCCACAGAGAACACCGCAAGCACTTGTGTATATACCCTGAGTATGCCACACATCATGGGTTTCTGTGCATCATGGGTTTCTGAAGACAATTATGGAGGGCATGCGAGTCTCCAATTTCCACACTATTGTGAAATGATAGAATATATAATTTATAACCAAAAATGTTCATCGGCTTGGGAGACTCCAAAAGACTAAAATAGCTAGGTTATAACACTTGAGCAATTCAAACATTTTTAGCATTGAATTTTGATGTCTTGGTCGACGGTGATAATGGGGATTGTTAGACCTAGCCAGATCAAAAGGTCTATGCAAATAGCCATGAACTGCTTGTATGTTATAACCTGTGTAAGTTATTTAATTCTGTACTTACCTTTTCATGTGACTTGAAATTTTTCATGATGTCTTCATCCATTGCTTTTATAGCGATGATTGGGCTTATAAAATATTTAGACTTGTATTTGTCTTCTCCTGGTGAAAAAAATTGTTGAATTTTGTAATTTTATCATTTTTATCTTAATTTTATTTTGGCACACTGAGATATAGTTCAATGTGCTTGTATCTCACAAATGTCTATGGTATAATCCAGCAAATACTGTACACCGAGATATTTTCACCACCAGAAAAGTTTGCAGTTTTACTGTCTTCAAACCACTTTTCAAAGATTAATTTTACCAATTACTGATTGGCACATTGTGTTCATGCACAAGAACACATTTTAATAAATGCTTTTTGGGGGTTTTGTTTTCCAGCAAAGAAGAAATAAGTCTTTAGAAAAAACTTTCCAGGTTTACAGTATTCAGGTTTTGCTATATAAAGCCCTAGAATGTGTATAATTTATCATTATTTTCCAGACTGTAAACTACTTCACAATGACATACCATAAAATTAAAATTAGATTACTATAAAATAATCAGTTGTAATGCAACCACTGGTTCCTCTTATGTTTAAGCAAAAAAACGGGTGTCCCATCGCCTAGCAACAAACTTTGGTACTAACCTTCTCCAAAGGCTTTAGATGCACTGACAAATTTAGGGTCGATAATTTTACCACCAGTCAGTGACATAGCATACAAGTTACAGTCTTTCTCACTGCTTTGTATGGCTAACGTGTATGGAGTATTACCATGCTGTAATAAAAGTAAACAACTTTCAGCATTATGTTGTAAACATACAGGTCAACTAACTAGGAGAAACTTTTACAACACAGCGTCTAGTTGTAAACATACTCATTCATTACTAAGGCTGTTTGCATTTGCACAGCTGGAAGGCTCATCATATGAGATTGTGCTGTTTGAGATAATTGTCAAGCTTGGTGAAAGTCAGATATGTAGGCCAGTAATTATAAAGGTAGGCCGACTCTACTGTAATTAGAATTTATAACACAAATATGGGTGTATATGCATTGTGTATATAAATGGTGTATATTTTACAAATGTCTTGAGATCATCCAATTTTCTTCCTCATCTACCTCTTGTCAAAATCCACAACCTCTTTTATGGCACCCTCCAAGGAAGGAGTATCAGCTCTGGTTTATGAGTATGTCCATTGAAGACATCCGGAGTATAATTATCACATATTTAGAATGCCATCACATGTCTATTAATTTCATTTATGGCAATCATTATCATGACAACACAATGCACTACCCAAACTCAATATGTATGATATGTGCAGATGGTTGTGTAAGAAGTCACCAAAGTTGCTGTACAAAAATCTTTCTGATTGGTCAATAAGTTACTCTGCAAAGATCTTTCTGATTGGTCAATAAGTTGCTCTCCAAGGATTATTCTGATTGGTCAATAATTTGCTGGATAATGTGTTTGGTCTTGGGGCCCAATGGGGGAGGAAGTGCATAAACATAAAACCGTCAGTGTTTGAAATATTTGGAATCGAGTATTAAATGAGAATCAAAAAGATTAATTCAAGATGATGAAGACCCTTGATTTTTCTTTTAATAAAGGCCTATGTTTCAATCCCAGTCGTCGTATTAGTGTTAACTTATAAATAGGGATTATCTGGTGTCATTCTATTGTTCTGGACAAACTTTTTCTATAGTTCAGATCTACATTTTAATCCTCCTCCTAAGTGGGCCTTTGACACGATTTTTACCTTATCAGCAGCGTGGATGTCAGCGCCCCCTTTGACGAGAATTGATAAACAGGATGCTTTTCCCATTTCTGCTGCATAGTATGCTGTTGTTCTTCCTTGGTTGTCTCTGGCATCAACAGCACCTGACTTTGTGAGTTGACCTATCATCCATTTAAGGCAGTCACTGTGTCCTCGACCTATGGACAACAAATCAGAATTTAGGTTGTACCTTTCATTAAAAAAAACTATAATGATATGATATTGTGTTTTTGATACAAAACTATTAGAGCACACGCGCATAAGTATCTGTTGCACTAGTTGCCCAGATATTAATGATGTTTTATAGGAAAATAATAGAGTGTTGATTTCCATGAAAACAAGATGGTGAACCCCCAAATTTCTTGTAATATTTAAAAATGTCCAAGAACAAGCTTTCATATGGTGAACTTTGGAAAGATTTTAAATGTTTTGATTCCAAAGGCACATTCTACTTTAATAGTAAAATAGTCTAAACATATAATTCTCTCTCATCGACAACATTTGTAATTCCAAAACCATAATATATCTATTGAGGTCTTCTCTTTGAAGTAGTGATAAATGACATTGTGTTATCAATCTACTGGTGTCGTATTTTTATTTCCCTTTATACGGTTTGGGAGAAGCCTTGGAGGAGAAAAAATTATGTCATGAATTTGTAATTACTATGTTTGAGTTCAGACATGACACTGTTGATACATGTCGCCAAACACCTAGTTAGAGAAATGAATATCTTGTATTGCAATAACTCACATGGGTATCAAGACATATGATATTAGTAATTGTCTTGACACCTAATAGTATGTAAACTACTGTAGTAACATGGAATGTTGTTCTACTTACATCCATTTGACTAGATGGAGAGAGAGAGAGAGAGAGAGAGAGAGAGAGAGAGAGAGAGAGAGAGAGAGAGAGAGAGAGAGAGAGAGAGGGGGGAGAGGGGGAGGGAGGGAGAGAGAGAGTGAGGGGAGGAGGGAGGGAGGGGGAGAGGGGAGGGAGGGAGGCAGACAGATAGACACAGACAGAGACAGAGACAAAGACAGAGAGAGACAGATAGCTTAGAACTTGTAATTTTGTCAATCTGAGATTTAACTTACCACCAACAATATGTAAGGGTGTGATACCACCATCCATTTTATCAAGAATCATCAATGGGCCCATCTTACTAATAATCCACTTGACCATATCTAGGTGGCCACCGACGGCTGCTGCATGTAAAGGTGTGGCACGGGTAAAACTACGCAGACTCCGTGGGTTCAAAGAAGCGCTATGCTCTACCATGTATTTCATACACGTCAATTGTCCACTTTTGGCTGCATAATGAAGCGGTGATTGACCTGGAAGTGATTGACATAGACAAGATAGAACAATTATTTATATGGCAAAGTATTATATGAGGCTAGGGATCCAGAAATAAAATGTAAATTACGAATTTCATAAATTATCCGTGAAAAATCATTAACTCACAGTCAAAGAGTGGTAACTTTATTACATTTATGTTAAAGTTGCGGGTATGTTGATAGGAAGCAACATTCACCAAATTCTGGATAACACAACTTTACAAAAGAATATATTAAACCATGTGACCTTTTTGCAAAGCACATTGCACAATATCATTTTTGATATGTTTCTTAACTGGCACGAAAAGATTGCATAGAAAAAAGTTGGTGAGGACAAAGTAAGGACATCAAATTTATGTTTTACGACCTTTATTTTGAAATCTTACAGTTTTACAACAAATCAAAGGTACCGGTGAGTATGGATACTGAGTTTATATCCTACTAGATGCTGATCTCAATAAATTATATATGCGTGTGTATACATTATGTCTCTTGAAATCTTATAATAGCACATATATATGTGCCACACTACTTCTTGAAACTTGAAATGTAACGTACGATATACAATTTGACATTTGTGTTCCTGTTCGAGGTAATTTAGACAAAAATTGACTTGTGCATATGATTTTTTTGTAATAGTGTATGTGCCTGTATGTATGTATGTATGTATGTATGTATGTATGTATGTATGTATGTGTGTGTATGTATGTATGTATGTATCTATGTATGTATGTATGTATGTATGTATGTATGTATGTGTGTGTGTATGTGTGTGTGTATGTATGTATGTATGTATGTATGTATGTATGTGTGTGTGTGTGTGTGTGTGTGTGTGTGTGTGTGTGTGTGTGTGTGTGTGTGTGTGTGCATGGAGGGGCTTACGTTTGAACAAAAAGTTTTAAGAAAGTGTTTTGAGATCGGCCTAGAGATCTACAATTATGTATGCATGATCGGCAGGCATTCTTCCCCTATGTTTTCAACCCATTAAAACATATATCAGTTACGCCTGTCGAAATTTTCAACAAAGCAGAGAGTGCATATGGACCTGTTTTTCGTTTCTCAAATGTTATCATACAAAAGCCAGCATTTATCGCCAAACTATTTAATTTGGCTACGCATGAGTCGAATAGGGTTTATGGGACGGAACGGAAAGCTGATTCGAGTCAGAACATACCATTGTTGACCTTTTCCTACGTGATGTCGAATGTTTCTGAATATTCAAAACTTACCTTTGATGTCCTTTGATGTAACCATCTTTGATCCCATCTTTGTCAAGACTTTTACGAGTTCCATATGACCTATTCAATACAATGCAATACAATACAATATATCGTTATTGTCCCAAAATGGGAAATTCTTTGTGTGACGGTAGAGACTACAATATACATTAAAACTATACAAAAATTAAAAGTTCAAGTTCAAAAAATAAGAGATAGTCACAAAGGCAGATACATTAAAACAATTCCACAACAAGTTATTACTAAAAATCATTCCTGACATGGTTCAGTAAAAAAGATTGCTTTCGGAATGAATGAATATTTAGCTCTGTTGGTTTTCTTGTCTTTGGAACGTCGACGGGACGGTAAAACTTAGAATTTCCGGTGAAGGGTGGTGGTGATTGTTAATGTTGCTTAGTATGGGAAGATGTAACGATGCCAAATGCTATGTATCCAATGTCATTATGACATTCATCTGTTCTTAGACTACGCATGTGTAATAATTTCTGTCGAACAAACTTTCACATTACCTCTTTCAGCTGCTATATGCATAACTGTCATTCCACTTTTCGTCCTCATACCAGCTATGGTAGCTTTGTACTCGGATAGGAGCCACACAGCTACTGGTCTATGACCATTCACCGCTGCTAGGTGAAGTGTTGTCATACGGTCCACGTTACGATCACAAGCTGCGTCCAATGGGTTGGCATCGTTCTCCAGGAGCATTTGAAGGCATTTGAGATTACCGTAAGCCGCTGCCACGTGGGCTGCAGTCTCGTCTTGTTTGTTCTTAGCCCGTACTGGTATACATGTATGGACTAACAGCCAGCTATCAAATGACCAAAATAACAACAAACAATAATGTTAGTTTTCATATAGCTGTGCTCAAAGCCCTTTAAAATTATTTAGTTAAGTTGTTAATATCTCGGTGTAAATTATTTGTTGGCCAAAAGCTACATTTCTATAAAAAAAAAAAAAAAAAAAAAAAAAAAAAAAAGATTCATAAAATAACGCACTGGTGTTTGTTGAATATCTATTTTATTATTGATTTATTGAGCCAGTGTTCTTCCGGGGCGTTCGTGCCTGAATTTCTCAAGTTCTGTGAAGCACGTTTTGTTCATGAATAGAATAGAATAGAATAGAATAGAATAGAATCTGTATTAACTAAAATAACAAAAAAGGTAATTACGAAAATGTAAACATAGATAAATGTAATGTATCTTTTATTTGTGCAGAATGCCTTTCATTGTTATTTGTTTATATTCCCTTTGATTTGAATGCTCATGTGTCCAATTGTTGTATTGTGTTCTATGTCGCTTCTGTGTATTAAAGTCAACCCGGTAACCATGGTAACTGTCATTAGTAACAAAACTATAACGACTCATGTCATATAATCTACATGAAACTACTTAGGGCCTATACAATAAATGAATGCATAGAACAAAACGTATTTCGCTGAAACTTTAAACATATTTCTAATTTCAGTATAACAGGCTCGTTTTGTATTTATTTGTTGAAATTATTCGCTATTTTTTCATATATATTCCCAGAAATCATGAGAGAAGAGAGAGAGAGAGAGAGAGAGAGAGAGAGAGAGAGAGAGAGAGAGAGAGAGAGTCAGTCAGTCAGTCAGTCAGTCAATCAGTCAGTCAGTCAGTCAGTCAGTCAGTCAGAAAGTTAGTTAGTTAGTTAGTCATTTCTGTATTCAAACTCAATAACTCCCATAGGTAAAAGTTCTATCTGAATGTCGAAGAAGACTTTGGCGTGACTATAACGTCAGTTCAAATCACGACAACATGATCAATTATTCTTGAGTACAACAACGCCCAGTCAGTGAATATGTGAACGAAGGTACTTCAAAAAACAGAGTGGTAAACAAAGTGTCACAGTGAGAGTTATGAGATACAATGCTACAACAATGTGGTTTTGTGAGACGAGGTGAATCATGGCGCTCTTATAGTTAGAGTATGGAAGAACACAATAAACAGAAGGTGAAATATCAGTCAATCGGAGATCGGGATAGGTGAGAATTACAAAGCTCTCTCAGACATTCCAGCGTCAGATAAAGAGGAAACGTTCTATGCTCTGTATGCTTGTATACTTTCGTTGTTTGCAAGGTATGTAGGTAATTTAGCAGTACATTCACTGTACAGTTGCAAGAATTCTGCACGTTGTGAAGCGACTACTTATTTACACTGGCGTCATGGATTAATTCTCCCAGAACGATATCTCCAGGGAGCCACCTAAATTTCACATTCCATGCAACCAAGCTATAATCGCCTTTTTTTCAGACCTTCACCAATTTATCATAAATTGGGTTTTACACTGTGTAAAGCTGTGTATACATCTTACAAACAAAAGAATCAATAGTCGGATATAACAACCAATCTCTTAAGACGTATTAGTGTCACCTGAATAACTAAAGTGATTTGGCCATACTATCACTGAAACGCAGTGATTTTGGTCATTGTTAGACTTGACGATTGAACTTCATACAGGCAAAGTCAATGTCAACTTACACTACGACGTATGTGTTATCTCGGACCATGTGGTCTGAGGTGTTATATTTAAAAGTTCTGGCTACTAGTTCGATATATATTATGGAGCTATTAGGGTCTCCCCTATTACACCTCCATCATATAACCAGGGTCTTTCGCTTACTGTCCAACGATAGCTCAGAATTGTGAGGACGTCAGTTAAAAGTGTAATGTGAAATAACATGTTCAAGTACAAATCAATGAATTGTATTTATTTAACCCAACACGTGTACTCATATTTTGAAATTATTCCTTAAAATAAGCGCCATACATTTTTACGTCACTTTGATGGATAGATGCAGTACTGTAGCGGTTTCTCTACGTCACTCTCGATCCTCTTTGCAAACCCCGTAAAGAAAATAAACAGTAAACGAACACTGTTGAGTCACAAAATCAAATATTTTTTTTAAAGAAGTTTAAAAAAGTATTGTAAATAAAAACAAAGCTACAATTATTACAGCTACTTGAGGGACATCATTACGGTCGTATGATGTAAAAGTTCTCAAGAATTGACCTCGAAGTGAAACCCTTGAAATACGTACAGGACTCAAACAACCGATGTAGTTAAATGTAAATCTACGATTTCTAAAGCGCTGAACTGAAAAGGCATGTGTTTGACATGTTTGTCAAATTGTGACGTTATCCTTGTCTATGTGGTTTGATATATCTCTACGTCGTACCAAATCACTCACCGTGACAGATTTCTCTCCATCTCTTATCAAATTTAAAGAATGATTTAACATTATATATATGCGATAAAAAATGAACGGTGATCTCAACTATTGACATGGGAATATGAAGGTTGTCTACAAAATAAATGATGAAATGATTACTGGATAAGGTTGTCAGTTTTCAATTCCTCGCGGAGACTTTCTCTTTGAATGATTAATATTTTCATCAAAATTTAGAATTGCTAGAAAAACTGTCGACGATGTTCTTAGGTTATTCACACGTGAGGACACTTATACGATAGTTATTTTATGTCTGGCTTTTTAGTCTTCATGAATGTCGTAAATACTCATTTATGACCCAGCTTCCCAGACTTTACATCCGGGATAGAGCATAAAGTCGGCTGCGCCGGAATTAGGGGGAAACTTCCACCTGTAGTGTCTCCTATTCGTATATTGTTATATACGGTGTGTCTATTACGTGTATTAAATACACAATCCGGCGTAAAGAACTCGTCTACATGATTGTATAAGTTTAGAGTTTCAAAAATTTTAACAAAGTCATGTTTTGCGTTGAAATAAGGCAACTTCATTCAGCAAGTCTTATTTGGCCGATATGCTAGATGTATGCTTCACAGTGAAATCGATATTAAACCCAAGAATAACCACAGGGGTCTGTGAGTTTGACTGACTCAAGTATGCATAGCTAAACAAAACAAAACGTGTGCCACGATTTTGGTAACGTCACACCTCCCCCACTCACCCAGCACAACCAGGAGACAATGCTAACAGTAGCGAGTCTCTAAAAATCTCGTAACTTTTATCAAATTAAAAACCACTGACTTATGAAACGAATCTAGTCATTATAAAAAAAAATATGTATCTTACACACCTTAAACACTCCCCTTTCCCTGTTCTAGCCGCGACATGCAAAGGTGTATTTCCAGATACATCAAACATGGGTACTCCCTTCTTGTAAAATATTGACGGTAGTGAGTCCACATCGCCGGTAAATGCCGCCTGGTGTGCCGGCAGGTTGATGTAAACAAACGACGGCTTCTCACTTTCTAGAGTTGTGTAGGGATCTGTAAGAGTTGCCGTCTTGGGTCTCGACGGAATCCCTATACCTGTGTCTTCCGTCATCGTGTTAAGTCCAATTTTACCTTTCCTCAGACAACTGTATAAGCCTGACTAACACGTCACTTCCTGTAAACAAATAGAAAAAAAAAACAAGGTTTAAATTTTCCTAGAGGCGAATTTCGAAAGATTTCTAATTTTATGATGTGTAGAATATTTCACTTTCAAAGTAAATTATGATAAACCCTGGATAAACAGACTTCGAGGTGCGGTTTAAAAAAATGGGGGGGGGGGATATTCACAATAGACCGTCACAATTGTCTGAGACTGGGAAAGCCGTGACAGGTCTCAGAGTCGTGGCAACGAGCTTGCAAACAAAGTTTATGAGGCAGACGTAGTCTCAAACCTGAATAGAAATCCTGTAGAATCATGCAATGTGTTTTTGTTTGTATATGTCTGTCTCGAAAAATCGCTTGGAGCAATTCCTGGCACACACACAAAATCACTCTTAAACATGAAATGAAAAATATTCAATTACCAGTACTGTCATAACGTTGATTTACGTACTATAATTGCAACTATGCTGTGATTACTCAGAGTTTTTGGTTTGTATTTGTTCTGATTTACATTTAGGAAATTGTGAACTTTCTAGGAACTCTTGCGTAATATGTGTATTTAATATTTCAATATCCCTGACGTCACCAGAACGCTGTAGAGAATCAAGACACTTGAAAGTAAGTAGTATGCCTTTGTATGTTTACATTACTAAAGGTCTGTGAATACTAATTTTCAATTAAAATGGGCTAGCTGGTTGGCTGGTTGAGTCTTGGTTGTTTGGTTGATTGGTCATTAGTTAGTTGGTTAACTGAATCTGTGTTGGTTGAGTCTTGGTTGGTTGGTTAATAATCGAATCTAGGTTAGTTGGTTGGTTGGTTGGTTGGTTGGTTGGTTGGTTGGTTGGTTAAATGACTTTGAAGGACCCAGAGTTAAAGTAACAGCACGGTGTGATCCACCGTGAATTTCTCATATTGTAACTGATGTTCTACGTTAAGGTGAGTTCTAGATCTTTTGATCACTCAAAGGCCACAGAAAGAAGTTACACCCACTTTGATTCATCATGCAAATTCAAAAAGACATGGTTTAGATCACTCATACTGGTGTTGCAACACATCCAACCCTATATCTATCGTGTCTTGGCCTCAACGTAATTAGTTGTTACAAAGAACACTTACCTATAAACTAGTCTGTTGTGTAAATCTTAATTTACATGTTACGGAGTACTTTGATAGACCAGACGTTTTGTAAACACATTAGCAGAAACCTAAACTGTGCATGCATTATGTTGGTATAAGCACTCGTCGTGACCAAATGTTAACAATTGTACATGCCTTCTTTCCTCATAACTAGTCGTCTTGCTCAATTGACAGTTTATTTCACTTCAAAGTTGGCACCATTGAGTCTTGAATGAAGAGTTCATGTAAACTATCACGTGTTTAAATTATGATATCAACAATATGAATTTTTTTTCATAGAATAGACGAAGAAAGAAAAAATTGATATTTGTTTACGACGAATACGGTAGCACTGCGATTTCTACGAGGGAGAACATACATACATACATACATACATACATACATACATACATACATACATACATACATACATACATACATACACACATACATACATACATACATACATACATACATACATACATACATACATACATACACACACACACACACACACATACATACATACATACATACATACATACATACATACATACATACATACACACGCACGCACGCACGCACGCACGCACGCACGCACGCACGCACGCACGCACGCACGCATACATACATACATACATACATACATACATACATACATACACACACACACACACACATACATACATACATACACATACATACATACATACATACATACATACATACATACATACATACATACATACATACATACATACATACATACACATACATACATACACACACACATACATACATACATACATACATACACATACATACATACATACATACATACATACATACATACATACATACATACATACATACACATACATACATACACATACATACATACATACATACATACATACATACATTCATACATACATACATACATACATACATACATACATACATTCATACATACACACACACACACACACACACAAACATACATACATACATACATACATACATACATACATACATACATACATACATACATACATACATACATACATACATACATATATACATACACACATACATACATACATACATACATACATACATACATACATACATACATACATTCATACATACATACATACATACATACATACATACATACATACATACATACATACATTCATACATACACACACACACACACACACACAAACAGACATACATACATACATACATACATACATACATACATACATACATACATACATACATACATACATACATACATACATACACACACACACACACACACACACACACACACACACACACACACACACACATACATACATACATACATACATACATACATACATACATACATACATACATACATACATACATACATACATACATACATACATACATACATACATACGTTCCCTTAATTCCCCTTTGAATTTATGTCTCCGAATTGCATGTCTAACCCTGTATGTAGTGTCTGGAAGACAGATCATCATAGTAGTCTGTAAATTGTATAAATCAATGATTTGTGTCAACAAATTGAAGTTTTTCTTCTTTAGTTTATATACAGTGTATGTAACAGTAAAGTCTGGTTCTCCCTAATCTGAGATAAATAGAAGGTGAAAGGATTCTTATGTTAATCTTTGATAACAATGCAGAATTTCAAACACACATTGAAGAGTTCGTGATTTACCGTCAATTCATGGTAGTTGGCTTTACAATAACTTATTCAGTCAACCTTGGAATGTCATGATTCGGTGTCGAGTTACTAACCCTATAGAAATTGAAATTAAAGTTTGGGTGTACCCTTTCGTGGTTTCACTTCGGTTTTTGTAGCTTTGTGTTGGTTTTAACAAGTAATACTAGAAGCTAAGCTCAAGTAGCACGCTTTTCGATCTGTTTCGTAAAACTGAGAAGTAAAAAAATAACATTTCGGAGATATTCTAATGGATGTTGAAAGTTTACCTTGCTAAGTGTAACTAAAGAAACGTGTACATCAGTACATGTCATTGTTTACCTTGACGCAAAAGCAAATATGACGGAGAATAAGTGAGCCTGGGGTCTTTTGAATTACGCATTGTCACCTTAAAGATAGCCCCATGGGATGGGGTTCTATAGCGGTCGAACCATAACACTAGTACTTGGACACAACAGTAATAGCACTAACGTACAATGAATATCTACTGTCTGTCTGTCTGTCTGTCTGTCTGTCTGTCTGTCTGTCTGTCTGTCTGTCTGTCTGTCTGTCTGTCTGTCTGTCTGTCTGTCTGTCTGTCGGATGGTGGACGGGATTAGGGGATCTACATACTGAGAACAACGAACGACATTTCTCAGACCATGGTCAACATTAGAAGGTGTAGAAAGTGGGAAGGAATAACGAGCATTTTTTCATGTATTCAGGATTTCTTTGGATGCTCACTTTATACCCATGATTTTCTAGTTCTTGAATAAAAATGTCAAATTTTGAAATTTTCAATACTGCTGAATATAGTCTATGTTTAACTTACATAATATGTGCTCCATCCCATAATTTCTATTATAGGTGAGATGAAGCAGTGATATATTTGGCTTCTCCGTAATTTTGAAAGTCTGTACCCTACTTAGTTGGTCTCAGCTGCACTAGCCGTAATTGGAATACTATTTTTTCGATCAAGCAACCAACAACATATTCACTGAAAATTATTTTTTTTAAATAATAATTTATTTATATTGGATATGTTAAATAGGGTCCGATTTTGTCCATATAATTAGTATAGTCACAGGTTAGAATTTTGCGTACGTTGAAGGCGCTGATTTTAGGGTGCGGACCAATAATTTAATTTGATTGGACTTATTGTACCATATCGTGCGTACAGCTTCACAAATGCCGGTGATTCAATTACTGTATAGGGTGTATGATATTATGAGTAACTCATTATACCTAACAACTTTCAAAAATGTTCCCATTGCAGCTCGTGCAGCCGCTTTTTAAGTTAAGTATATATGTACCACATAAAATCGTGAATGTCAATTTATTTCTCATCACTGAACAATACGATTCATGTGGGTCCATTCTTTCAAGTTCTGAGTGTGTACTCGTATAATCTAGGTCGTTGTTTGTGTTTGTGAGACACGATAAACAGCACACAAGAGTCTTTACTAAAGTTCTCACATATGAGACAACGCCTTAGCCCATGACATGCTGAAAAGTGAAGTGCCAATCTCATACCGCGTGTCAATATCTCTAATTTACATAACAATAGTTCTTATTATACTTGTGGTAGCATGATAATTTGCATATGAATAGATGACAGATAGAAGGTACACTGTTATTGATTCGAGTGTGGTCAATGTGTAAACAACGCAGTAGAAATTGACCGTGTCGTCAAAGTGGCTCGACTATCTCTCTCAACATTGACATTTCCTAAACCTCGATTTTCACATACGTCAGACTTTAAGTTTAACCGACGCGTGACCGAATAATGACAATAAAGATAGGTTTGCCGTGCAAGAGATCAAAGATGGTAGCCTGATGGTAGCCTCAGGCAAGGCTGTTTATTCTGAAAAGAAAGTGTCATCTCCCACCCCTGTCTATAGTTTTCCCGTTACACACAATAATCTTCCAATATAGAGGTGGTATTTAAAAAGTGCGCAGACGCTATGACCCGCGATGACTCATTTCGACCACTTTTTACCGGGTCCTCATGTAAAATTTGTCATAAGCTGTTGGTGTTTACATTCGTTTACATAGTACATGGGTGTGTTTCAATGGCCTTGCATACATTTTAAAAGGAAAAGGCACTGAGGTACACAGATTTGCGATGTAAACAAAACAAATCAAATGGCTAAAATGTCATCGAAATACTAGAAATTATTTCGATTTCGGATTTTTTTCACTGGCTTTGTTGAAGTAATGAGTCCAACAGAAATCCAATAAGATTACCAGCACATAATTCCCTTTACAATGTAACACCTTTGTGTAGAGAAAGGATTCCTCCGTATTTCATCAGACCACCAATGTATTTCCTGTTATTTTATTTTTTTACATATATTTAGATATATATACTAAAATTATTTAGTCCCTTGTTGTACACATTAGCTCTTTCCGTCGTTTAGCAGACGTCCTTCAAGTTTTATTGCCAGATGAACATAAATCCTACACCTGAACAAAAGCTCCTACGATTCCCATGTAAGTGTCGAATAGAAATGAAACTAAAATGCACGTTTACGGTTTAGAGAGACGGCCCTTCACACCTGTGTCTGGGGGACGTTTTTTGACAACAGCTAAATTTTAGGGCGTTGAAATTTGGAACAGACATTATAAGTTTATCCAAACCTGAGAAATTCGATAGTATTCAAATCTGTGTTTTTATAGCCTGTCAGTTCTTGTCTGCCTGGCTCGTTATTACAAATAACACCAGTATCAATGTATTAATTTTCTTTTATATTATCATGAGAGGAAAGAGCGTGTCAAAACCTGACAACATTTTTACTTCCATTATCCTATACTGGGTTACTAACAGTGTATATAAACACAAGTTAACACACAATAGTAAAAGTTAACCACTGTATTATTGACCATTAAATTTGCCGTACCCTTTGGCGATGAGATAAACAAATTTCGTTTGAGACTTGAAGTTGCTCCCCGCAATGAATTTGAAAGACGTTGATAAGAACTGTGCCGTGTAATTTGGAGGACACCTGTTGATTGATAGATTGTGTTTAGATTGTACGACCAGACCACTGACTCTAACCTCGGTGATGAAAACAATCATCGACAGCAGTAGACACAAAATATGCCCCTACTGTGTAGACAAAAACCCTCGACAGGGTTCTTCAGCAATAAAGCGATAGATTGCTACTTCGGTACAATGGTGTTACTTGTATATGTCCAGCCAGGCTTGTATCAGGGTGCGGACTGACACGGGTTCAACTTTTACCACATACCTGTTTAGTTCATTGTTGAAGCAAATCTCTAAATCATACAAATGTCAATAGTATGTGTACATCTCACTGTGCAGCCAACATCTCACCATAAATCCAACTTTTTTTTGCACTCTGTGTGATTATTTAACCAGAAGTTTTTAGTTTCTATGTTGTATGAATGACTTAGTGCGCATCAGTCCTGACTTCGTTATGCAGGTCACGTCATGTGTACATCATGTATATTAGAAATACTTTCATCTTTTGTTTGCATTAAGCTCTTCCAAAATGGCGCTGGGACATACCCTCCGGCCATTACATTACACAACAGTGTCAGGATTAGTAAAATCTGAGAGATTTTTAGGAAATTACTACAGAAAGCAACCGGGCTGAAAAAAATACACGGATTTTAACAAGTAGACCGGAGAGTATAATGTGATGTGACACACCCAAACCAGTCAAGTTGTGGACGTTTCGTTCACTGTTTTTTGGTGACACTAAGGTCATTATGTATCCACAGGTTGTTCTAAGCACTTTCGTTTTCTGAATGTCGTCATTATAGTCTCTGTCGTAGTTAAACCAATTGAATTTTCGAATAACAATTCCGTTTTAAACTGTCGATACAGAGAGAGTGCAATCAATTCTTGTGTTTGTCTAAACCACCGTAGTGTTTATACCACTACCATGCCCACCACCCACACGAACACACGGAGTGAACTAGCATATCGATCTCTCAATTAACAACACTTACCTGTTCATAACATGTCCCAGGCGCCTTGTTCCAATCTACGACAGAATCTCTACGTCGTTCTAATAGAAACAAAT
>NC_135570.1:11672821-11770321 GCF_964340395.1 Glandiceps talaboti
TGGAATGACACCCTTTTCTAAAATCATTTAGTTGCATGACACACTCTGCTCTCTAAAACCAGTGGAATGACAGCCGCCACTCTATAAAATAAGTGGAATGACAGCATTTTTAATGCTTTAGAACTGGAATGACAGCATTTCTAGGTGGTAAACAGTGGAATGACACCCTTTTCTACAATCAGTTAGTTGAATAACACACTCTGCACTGTAAAACCAGTGTAATGACAGCCGCCACTCTATAAAATAAGTGGAATGGCAGCATTTTTAATGCTTTGGAACTGGAATGACAGCATTTCTAGGTGGTAAACAGTGGAATGACACCCTTTTCTACATTCAGTTAGTTGAATGACACCCTCTGCACTGTAGAACCACTGGAATGACAGCCGCCACTCTATAAAATAAGTGGAATGACAGCATTTTTAATGCTTTAGAACTGGAATGACAGCATTTCTAGGTGGTAAACAGTGGAATGACACCCTTTTCTACAATCAGTTAGTTGAATGACAAACTCTGCACTGTAAAACCAGTGGAATGACAGCCGCCACTCTATAAAATAAGTGGAATGACAGCATTTTCAATGCTTTAGAACTGGAATGACAGCATTTCTAGGTGGTAAACAGTGGAATGACACCCTTTTCTACATTCAGTTAGTTGAATGACACACTCTGCACTGTAGAACCACTGGAATGACAGCCGCCACTCTATAAAATAAGTGGAATGACAGCATTTTTAATGCTTTGGAACTGGAATGACAGCATTTCTAGGTGGTAAACAGTGGAATGACACCCTTTCTACAATCAGTTAGTTGAATGACACCCTCTGCACTGTAGAACCACTGGAATGACAGCCGCCACTCTATAAAATAAGTGGAATGACAGCATTTTTAATGCTTTAGAACTGGAATGACAGCATTTCTAGGTGGTAAACAGTGGAATGACACCCTTTTCTACAATCAGTTAGTTGAATGACAAACTCTGCACTGTAAAACCAGTGGAATGACAGCCGCCACTCTATAAAATAAGTGGAATGACAGCATTTTCAATGCTTTAGAACTGGAATGACAGCATTTCTAGGTGGTAAACAGTGGAATGACACCCTTTTCTACATTCAGTTAGTTGAATGACACACTCTGCACTGTAGAACCACTGGAATGACAGCCGCCACTCTATAAAATAAGTGGAATGACAGCATTTTTAATGCTTTGGAACTGGAATGACAGCATTTCTAGGTGGTAAACAGTGGAATGACACCCTTTCTACAATCAGTTAGTTGAATGACACCCTCTGCACTGTAGAACCACTGGAATGACAGCCGCCACTCTATAAAATAAGTGGAATGACAGCATTTTTAATGCTTTGGAACTGGAATGACAGCATTTCTAGGTGGTAAACAGTGGAATGACACCCTTTTCTACAATCAGTTAGTTGAATGACACACTCTGCACTGTCGAACCACTGGAATGACAGCCGCCACTCTATAAAATAAGTGGAATGACAGCATTTTCAATGCTTTAGAACTAGAATGACAACATTTCTAGGTGGTAAACAGTGGAATGACACCCTTTTCTACAATCAGTTAGTTGAATGACACCCTCTGCACTGTAAAACCAATGGAATGACAGCCGCCACTCTATAAAATAAGTGGAATGGCAGCATTTTTAATGCTTTGGAACTGGAATGACAGCATTTCTAGGTGGTAAACAGTGGAATGACACCCTTTTCTACATTCAGTTAGTTGAATGACACCCTCTGCACTGTAGAACCACTGGAATGACAGCCGCCACTCTATAAAATAAGTGGAATGACAGCATTTTTAATGCTTTAGAACTGGAATGACAGCATTTCTAGGTGGTAAACAGTGGAATGACACCCTTTTCTACAATCAGTTAGTTGAATGACAAACTCTGCACTGTAAAACCAGTGGAATGACAGCCGCCACTCTATAAAATAAGTGGAATGACAGCATTTTCAATGCTTTAGAACTGGAATGACAGCATTTCTAGGTGGTAAACAGTGGAATGACACCCTTTTCTACATTCAGTTAGTTGAATGACACACTCTGCACTGTAGAACCACTGGAATGACAGCCGCCACTCTATAAAATAAGTGGAATGACAGCATTTTTAATGCTTTGGAACTGGAATGACAGCATTTCTAGGTGGTAAACAGTGGAATGACACCCTTTCTACAATCAGTTAGTTGAATGACACCCTCTGCACTGTAGAACCACTGGAATGACAGCCGCCACTCTATAAAATAAGTGGAATGACAGCATTTTTAATGCTTTAGAACTGGAATGACAGCATTTCTAGGTGGTAAACAGTGGAATGACACCCTTTTCTACAATCAGTTAGTTGAATGACAAACTCTGCACTGTAAAACCAGTGGAATGACAGCCGCCACTCTATAAAATAAGTGGAATGACAGCATTTTCAATGCTTTAGAACTGGAATGACAGCATTTCTAGGTGGTAAACAGTGGAATGACACCCTTTTCTACATTCAGTTAGTTGAATGACACACTCTGCACTGTAGAACCACTGGAATGACAGCCGCCACTCTATAAAATAAGTGGAATGACAGCATTTTTAATGCTTTGGAACTGGAATGACAGCATTTCTAGGTGGTAAACAGTGGAATGACACCCTTTCTACAATCAGTTAGTTGAATGACACCCTCTGCACTGTAGAACCACTGGAATGACAGCCGCCACTCTATAAAATAAGTGGAATGACAGCATTTTTAATGCTTTGGAACTGGAATGACAGCATTTCTAGGTGGTAAACAGTGGAATGACACCCTTTTCTACAATCAGTTAGTTGAATGACACACTCTGCACTGTCGAACCACTGGAATGACAGCCGCCACTCTATAAAATAAGTGGAATGACAGCATTTTCAATGCTTTAGAACTAGAATGACAACATTTCTAGGTGGTAAACAGTGGAATGACACCCTTTTCTACAATCAGTTAGTTGAATGACACCCTCTGCACTGTAAAACCAATGGAATGACAGCCGCCACTCTGTAAAATAAGTGGAATGACAGCATTTTCAATGCTTTGGAACTGGAATGACAGCATTTCTAGGTGGTAAACAGTGGAATGACACCCTTTTCTACAATCAGTTAGTTGAATGACAAACTCTGCACTGTAAAACCAGTGGAATGACAGCCGCCACTCTATAAAATAAGTGGAATGACAGCATTTTTAATGCTTTGGAACTGGAATGACAGCATTTCTAGGTGGTAAACAGTGGAATGACACCCTTTCTACAATCAGTTAGTTGAATGACACCCTCTGCACTGTAAAACCAATGGAATGACAGCCGCCACTCTGTAAAATAAGTGGAATGACAGCATTTTCAATGCTTTAGAACTGGAATGACAGCATTTCTAGGTGGTAAACAGTGGAATGACACCCTTTTCTACATTCAGTTAGTTGAATGACACACTCTGCACTGTAGAACCAGTGGAATGACAGCCGCCACTCTATAAAATAAGTGGAATGACAGCATTATTAATGCTTTGGAACTGGAATGACAGCATTTCTAGGTGGTAAACAGTGGAATGACACCCTTTTCTACATTCAGTTAGTTGAATGACACACTCTGCACTGTAAAACCAGTGGAATGACAGCCGCCACTCTATAAAATAAGTGGAATGACAGCATTTTCAATGCTTTAGAACTGGAATGACAGCATTTCTAGGTGGTAAACAGTGGAATGACACACTTTTCTACATTCAGTTAGTTGAATGACACCCTCTGCACTGTAGAACCAGTGGAATGACAGCCGCCACTCTATAAAATAAGTGGAATGACAGCATTTTTAATGCTTTGGAACTGGAATGACAGCATTTCTAGGTGGTAAACAGTGGAATGACACCCTTTTCTACATTCAGTTAGTTGAATGACACCCTCTGCACTGTAGAACCAGTGGAATGACAGCCGCCACTCTATAAAATAAGTGGAATGACAGCATTTTTAATGCTTTGGAACTGGAATGACAGCATTTCTAGGTGGTAAACAGTGGAATGACACCCTTTTCTACATTCAGTTAGTTGAATGACACACTCTGCACTGTAGAACCAGTGGAATGACAGCCGCCACTCTATAAAATAAGTGGAATGACAGCATTTTTAATGCTTTGGAACTGGAATGACAGCATTTCTAGGTGGTAAACAGTGGAATGACACCCTTTTCTAAAATCATTTAGTTGCATGACACACTCTGCTCTCTAAAACCAGTGGAATGACAGCCGCCACTCTATAAAATAAGTGGAATGACAGCATTTTTAATGCTTTAGAACTGGAATGACAGCATTTCTAGGTGGTAAACAGTGGAATGACACCCTTTTCTACAATCAGTTAGTTGAATAACACACTCTGCACTGTAAAACCAGTGTAATGACAGCCGCCACTCTATAAAATAAGTGGAATGGCAGCATTTTTAATGCTTTGGAACTGGAATGACAGCATTTCTAGGTGGTAAACAGTGGAATGACACCCTTTTCTACATTCAGTTAGTTGAATGACACCCTCTGCACTGTAGAACCACTGGAATGACAGCCGCCACTCTATAAAATAAGTGGAATGACAGCATTTTTAATGCTTTAGAACTGGAATGACAGCATTTCTAGGTGGTAAACAGTGGAATGACACCCTTTTCTACAATCAGTTAGTTGAATGACAAACTCTGCACTGTAAAACCAGTGGAATGACAGCCGCCACTCTATAAAATAAGTGGAATGACAGCATTTTCAATGCTTTAGAACTGGAATGACAGCATTTCTAGGTGGTAAACAGTGGAATGACACCCTTTTCTACATTCAGTTAGTTGAATGACACACTCTGCACTGTAGAACCACTGGAATGACAGCCGCCACTCTATAAAATAAGTGGAATGACAGCATTTTTAATGCTTTGGAACTGGAATGACAGCATTTCTAGGTGGTAAACAGTGGAATGACACCCTTTCTACAATCAGTTAGTTGAATGACACCCTCTGCACTGTAGAACCACTGGAATGACAGCCGCCACTCTATAAAATAAGTGGAATGACAGCATTTTTAATGCTTTAGAACTGGAATGACAGCATTTCTAGGTGGTAAACAGTGGAATGACACCCTTTTCTACAATCAGTTAGTTGAATGACAAACTCTGCACTGTAAAACCAGTGGAATGACAGCCGCCACTCTATAAAATAAGTGGAATGACAGCATTTTCAATGCTTTAGAACTGGAATGACAGCATTTCTAGGTGGTAAACAGTGGAATGACACCCTTTTCTACATTCAGTTAGTTGAATGACACACTCTGCACTGTAGAACCACTGGAATGACAGCCGCCACTCTATAAAATAAGTGGAATGACAGCATTTTTAATGCTTTGGAACTGGAATGACAGCATTTCTAGGTGGTAAACAGTGGAATGACACCCTTTCTACAATCAGTTAGTTGAATGACACCCTCTGCACTGTAGAACCACTGGAATGACAGCCGCCACTCTATAAAATAAGTGGAATGACAGCATTTTTAATGCTTTGGAACTGGAATGACAGCATTTCTAGGTGGTAAACAGTGGAATGACACCCTTTTCTACAATCAGTTAGTTGAATGACACACTCTGCACTGTCGAACCACTGGAATGACAGCCGCCACTCTATAAAATAAGTGGAATGACAGCATTTTCAATGCTTTAGAACTAGAATGACAACATTTCTAGGTGGTAAACAGTGGAATGACACCCTTTTCTACAATCAGTTAGTTGAATGACACCCTCTGCACTGTAAAACCAATGGAATGACAGCCGCCACTCTGTAAAATAAGTGGAATGACAGCATTTTCAATGCTTTGGAACTGGAATGACAGCATTTCTAGGTGGTAAACAGTGGAATGACACCCTTTTCTACAATCAGTTAGTTGAATGACAAACTCTGCACTGTAAAACCAGTGGAATGACAGCCGCCACTCTATAAAATAAGTGGAATGACAGCATTTTTAATGCTTTGGAACTGGAATGACAGCATTTCTAGGTGGTAAACAGTGGAATGACACCCTTTCTACAATCAGTTAGTTGAATGACACCCTCTGCACTGTAAAACCAATGGAATGACAGCCGCCACTCTGTAAAATAAGTGGAATGACAGCATTTTCAATGCTTTAGAACTGGAATGACAGCATTTCTAGGTGGTAAACAGTGGAATGACACCCCTTTCAACTAACTGAATGTAGAAAAGGGTGTCATTCCACTGTTTACCACCTAGAAATGCTGTCATTCCAGTTCTAAAACATTGAAAATGCTGTCATTCCACTTATTTTATAGAGTGGCGGCTGTCATTCCAGTGGTTTTACAGTGCAGAGGGTGTCATTCAACTAACTGAATGTAGAAAAGGGTGTCATTCCACTGTTTACCACCTAGAAATGCTGTCATTCCAGTTCCAAAGCATTAAAAATGCTGTCATTCCACTTATTTTATAGAGTGGCGGCTGTCATTCCACTGGTTCTACAGTGCAGAGGGTGTCATTCAATTAACTGAATGTAGAAAAGGGTGTCATTCCACTGTTTACCACCTAGAAATGCTGTCATTCCAGTTCCAAAGCATTAAAAATGCTGTCATTCCACTTATTTTATAGAGTGGCGGCTGTCATTCCACTGGTTCTACAGTGCAGAGGGTGTCATTCAACTAACTGAATGTAGAAAAGGGTGTCATTCCACTGTTTACCACCTAGAAATGCTGTCATTCCAGTTCCAAAGCATTAAAAATGCTGTCATTCCACTTATTTTATAGAGTGGCGGCTGTCATTCCACTGGTTCTACAGTGCAGAGTGTGTCATTCAACTAACTGAATGTAGAAAAGGGTGTCATTCCACTGTTTACCACCTAGAAATGCTGTCATTCCAGTTCTAAAACATTGAAAATGCTGTCATTCCACTTATTTTATAGAGTGGCGGCTGTCATTCCAGTGGTTTTACAGTGCAGAGGGTGTCATTCAACTAACTGAATGTAGAAAAGGGTGTCATTCCACTGTTTACCACCTAGAAATGCTGTCATTCCAGTTCCAAAGCATTAAAAATGCTGTCATTTCACTTATTTTATAGAGTGGCGGCTGTCATTCCACTGGTTCTACAGTGCAGAGTGTGTCATTCAACTAACTGAATGTAGAAAAGGGTGTCATTCCACTGTTTACCACCTAGAAATGCTGTCATTCCAGTTCTAAAGCATTGAAAATGCTGTCATTCCACTTATTTTATAGAGTGGCGGCTGTCATTCCAGTGGTTCTACAGTGCAGAGTGTGTCATTCAACTAACTGATTGTAGAAAAGGGTGTCATTCCACTGTTTACCACCTAGAAATGCTGTCATTCCAGTTCTAAAGCATTGAAAATGCTGTCATTCCACTTATTTTATAGAGTGGCGGCTGTCATTCCACTGGTTTTACAGTGCAGAGTGTGTCATTCAACTAACTGAATGTAGAAAAGGGTGTCATTCCACTGTTTACCACCTAGAAATGCTGTCATTCCAGTTCCAAAGCATTAAAAATGCTGTCATTCCACTTATTTTATAGAGTGGCGGCTGTCATTCCACTGGTTCTACAGTGCAGAGGGTGTCATTCAACTAACTGAATGTAGAAAAGGGTGTCATTCCACTGTTTACCACCTAGAAATGCTGTCATTCCAGTTCCAAAGCATTGAAAATGCTGTCATTCCACTTATTTTATAGAGTGGCGGCTGTCATTCCACTGGTTCTACAGTGCAGAGGGTGTCATTCAACTAACTGAATGTAGAAAAGGGTGTCATTCCACTGTTTACCACCTAGAAATGCTGTCATTCCAGTTCTAAAACATTGAAAATGCTGTCATTCCACTTATTTTATAGAGTGGCGGCTGTCATTCCACTGGTTCTACAGTGCAGAGTGTGTCATTCAACTAACTGAATGTAGAAAAGGGTGTCATTCCACTGTTTACCACCTAGAAATGCTGTCATTCCAGTTCTAAAGCATTGAAAATGCTGTCATTCCACTTATTTTATAGAGTGGCGGCTGTCATTCCAGTGGTTCTACAGTGCAGAGTGTGTCATTCAACTAGCTGATTGTAGAAAAGGGTGTCATTCCACTGTTTACCACCTAGAAATGCTGTCATTCCAGTTCCAAAGCATTAAAAATGCTGTCATTCCACTTATTTTATAGAGTGGCGGCTGTCATTCCACTGGTTCTACAGTGCAGAGGGTGTCATTCAACTAACTGAATGTAGAAAAGGGTGTCATTCCACTGTTTACCACCTAGAAATGCTGTCATTCCAGTTCTAAAGCATTGAAAATGCTGTCATTCCACTTATTTTATAGAGTGGCGGCTGTCATTCCACTGGTTTTACAGTGCAGAGGGTGTCATTCAACTAACTGAATGTAGAAAAGGGTGTCATTCCACTGTTTACCACCTAGAAATGCTGTCATTCGTTTTCCGTCATTCAGGTTGTCATTCGTTTTAGGGTCACCCGTTTTTGCTGGTACTAATGCCTTACGATAATAATTATCATTGCGTCAAGCGAAACATCATGTGTTTTCTTTTCTGTTACTCTGCACTTCACTGTTGATGCAAGCTGGCGAGGGACGATCGCACAATGTCATACAAGCTCAATAAACGAACTTCGTTCATTTAGGGGGAGGGGTTTGGAGTCAATGCGATTGCTGAACTTCATTTCCGCACTTCTAACTAAATTTCAAAAAACTTTCACGCCTACATTGATGAAAGGTTCTACTTGAGATGTTGATAAGTTTATTAAAATTTACTTCTAATGTGAAATACAGTGCTGAGTGAATGTTTCCAGTAATATAAATTCACCCTTACAAGTTACATAATATTTATTGTGCAAAGCATATTACATGGTAGTCCCAAAGTTGTATTTTTGATAGTACTAAAACAGTTATAACTTCTTACACAATAACCTGTTTCTAGCAATTTTTATCTTGACTCAAGTTTTATGGAATTAATTGTCACACATTTGTTAACTATTGGTGATCACCAAGGGAAAACCCGAAGTTGACCTTTGACCTATTAAAGGCATATTCTGAGAATACAGTAAAACAGAGTTCTGGTAAAACAGTTCTAGCCAGACTAAGTGTACATTCAAGTGCAATATTAGCGTCATTCCTCATGTTCATGGACAGTGATTCGCAGGGAATGGTTTGGTTTGACACTTCTGACCTTGAGGGTCAGGGTCAAAGTACATTTTGCACGATTTAACAGAAAACTCAACACTTCCAGTGTGACATGAAGTGATAATATCAGGTTCATATTAAACATTACTGTGTAATAGTGTAACAATATTTGCAAAAGTCTTCGTAGCAATAGTTATTAAACAATATGATACGAAAACAGGAGTCGGTAGGGTAACTTAACATGCGAGAAACTGAGTTTTGATCATGGTAGTCACGTTGGTAGTGGGAGGGTCATTTGAGAATACCCCTTCATTACCCCCACCCCCACCCCCACCCCCCCCCCCCACACACACACATATCCATCTACCAATCATATATGCACGCTGAATTCCCCATTTCTTAAATCGGAATAATAAACTTACAGGCAACATGTGTTTATGTCGGCAAATAAAACATCTCAGTTTCCTCTAGTTTCTTGCTGGAAAAAACCCACATCTATACACCGTGACTGGGAACATAGCACAGTAACTGTACTTTACCGTTGATGTGTGAATGATTTATCGCTCTTTATACCACCTTTACTTTCGTGATTTATTTGTCAACAAATAAGCTTATACATTTTGGTAAAGGAAAAGTTTGGCGTTGTTGGAGAAAATATCAGCATTAAAATAAATCAAGGCTTGGGTACTGTACAATATAAGCTTATGGATAGAACTTGAACAGACAAAATATATTTGACCATAGACCCTCCACCCACGTTGGTGGAGGGTCTATGATTTGATCGAAGATATTTGTCATGTACTTCGTCCTCTGTTTGTTGCGTTGTTTTAGCACGACGAATAGCTATCATGAATAGCTATAGCACAAGGTAGTTGATGGCGCCCTCAACATTTGCACATGGGCTACTAACGGAGCCCGGAGGGCCGAAGCCGAATGTTAACGAAGACAACGAAGCATGCTTACATGGACTTGGGGTCTCAACCCTTCTCTCTACCCCTCTTCTATTTAAATTGTTGTATTTTTAACTGGATTTGAAAGCTCTAAATTTACCAAAGAAATGTTTGCTTGAATATTCAAATCAACCGAAACATTTCGGCCAACCTCGTTATCAGTCGTAAATCATTTTCAACCTATGCCTTGCTACATGATCGACTGTTGTAGTGAGTGACGTTATTACACCTGAGGCTGAAGGACGAAGTAAACGTTTCAGATTTAAACTGCGATTCTGTGATATACTGACATAAATAGAGTGGAAGATTGTTTGTGCAGACTTCGTGTGTTTAGATACCAGCCGTCCAAGAATATCCAAAAAGAATGCAGACGAAAATTTGAAGATGTAGATTGATGTGAACTTTGCCTTGTACAAATGTAGCATTCCTGGAACGACTACACTTGCTTTAGAAATTCAAAACCATCGTGAATTTGTCCATCTGGTGTTACGGGTCATCCATCTAGAAGTTATAAAAAATATCAAAGAAGGTTTATGTAACCAAGTATTTTGATATTTTTACAAGACTTCCGTTGGAACTTATTCGTCGTGAGGATTTCCAATCTCAAACGTCATAAATTGCAACTTGTTTCAAATAATTGAGTGTGAGCTGGCAGCTGTTGCGTCGGAATCTGTGTGTCCGAAATAAATTCCTTGATCGATAGAGATCGTCGGTACCTGCATTCCTAAATGATGTCAATGATTGCCACAGGTGGGTTTATTTCACAGTAAAGAAGACGGTCGAGGAGGATGAAAGTAAATAAATGCAACTATTGACAAATTTGGACCGTGAGCTGGAGAGTTGACGACACCGAACGAAAGGAAAATCCCGCCAAAAGTGATGACGTGTGCAAATGCATGTCGGCACGGCATCTTTGATACAGAAGATGAATGTGGTTTGCTTGTTTTCGAGTATTTAATACATTATTTCGTGTGTATTCCAACCGACATTCTCTTGGTGAAAGTATGTAAATGCCGTATTCCCATGCATGTTCCACGACTTTTTTCGTATTTAGTATAATTTACATTTTAATGCAATTTCTCTTTACAGCATCCAGTGAACTCGTGCTTCAACTAGGTTCGAATCACAATGAAGTCCAGTCCGTGTTCACTAAGTCATTTTTCGATAAAAACTATACGTTCGGACAGGATTGGAAGTTGCAGACAGTGGAAGAAATCCAAAACGTAGAATTTTCATCAAAGTTCCATCGGATTAAAACATCACAACCAAATGCCAATGTTGTGTATGGATTCCTGCCCTTAGGATTTGCATCTCTCGTGAATTGCATTTGTCAGGATGGAAAGTGTCGTATCACTGATTTGAATAACATTTTAGGTGACGTGAGGAAAGGTGTAAACTTGTGTCTTCATGCTGATATTTGTCTCAAGTGGGCTAAACTGAGACAATATAGTAATCTCAAACTTGTAATATATAAAGTACTAGTAAGTATTTCTGTAAAGATCGATTTTTTAGCACAACTGAACTTGTGTTCAGAAGTGCTATTATATTAGGCATGGTGAAATGCGTGTGTGTACATGAGTACTATATATATGTAAACCTAAATGACTAAAAAAAACAACAACAAAAACTGCCGAATCGATTGCCTTGGTATGTGGTGGTGACATTGCTTATAGTGTGTAGATGGGAAATTGTTCAAATGAAAATGGTCGCATCAGGAATTTGCGTTTTGGGTTTTAAAAAATGTGACATTTGGTGTAAAAAACCTGAACTCTAAAACTACTGGGCAGATTGGCCTAAAATTTGGTGGGAATGTTTGTGGGGGTGTTTAGTTTAAGAATTGTTTATGACACGATGAGCCGAACAGTGATATGCAACGTCTACAATTCCAAAATTATTGAGCAGGTGCTGCTGAGATGAGGTGGAAACGTTCTAAGGGGTGTTTAGATGAAGATGTATTCTTGATATGATGATCTCATCAGTGATATGCAAATTAGGGCTAAATATGTATGTTAATATACCTGGCAACAAGACCACACCCATAGCAACATCCAAATTGTTTCTATGGCAAAGATGAAAACTGGGAAGGGTGGGCAAGTGAATAAACATTCTGAAAATGTATGCAAATATGCCCAGCAACTAGACCATGCCCATAGCAACAGCCAAATACAGTTGTGCTACAATGCCATTGGCACTATTTTTTTGTTTTCTGTTCTTGTTACAAATGACATCAGTTCATTAACAATGTTGTGCCCATCTAGGTAGGTTTATTTTTGATATTGTTTTATAACAATATAAATTAATCAAGATGTTTGCATATGTAATACATGTAAATTTTACGTTTTCATTTTGGTTGTGGATAAATTGATACCACGGCATGTCATATAGATTTTATTGCTGTGGTTTGCATTTTAAATGATTAATTTGTATATATGCTACAATATCAAATAACAATGTACAGTAAGTATCCAATAGATTTGTTCATTTTTGGAGAAAAAAATTTAAATTTCCTACAGGCAGTGTGACTCGTTTGACATTTAGAAAAAATGATACAGCATCACTTGAAGATCTTGTTACAGAACTTTTTTGTCATGTCCTAAATCTTCCAAGTTTAGAAAAAGATTGAAAATTATAAGTCTCTTAATGTGTGTTTGTCTCACAAATATTTAACTTTCCAGGTTATACCTGGTTACACGTTAGCTGTACCAGTAAGGACATCCAAAACCTGTTCCTATGTTGATCCAATGCCAGAGTTTAATGCACTGATTTGTGAAGAACCACCAAAGCCTACAGATACCATCTGCAGCCAACTGAATCATTCTCAGGTATGTCACGTACATGTAAGAAATTCAGAGTGTCAATTGTTATAAAATGGATCTCGAATGTTTTTAAATCTGTTTATTTTGAGATGGTAAAGTTTGTTGATGTTTGTCAGTATTAGTTATTAAACCACACCTACAACAAGATTTAGGACTGTATGAGGATGCACTGCATCAACAGGTTTGATAGTTTTATACAATTTACAAGCACATTTTGATACTGTCATGATGGGTGAAATCAAGCATTTTGTCAAGTTACAATTTGAGATTTGCATCCACAAAGACTGTTAGGGAATTGATTTTTTTGATTAAGTACCACAATTTGCAGTGCACCAGTTAGTTAATAGTCCAAGACGTGTCTATGCATGGAAAATTTTCTCAGGCTATGCCTTCAATAGTATAGTGGCTAGCTTGTTCACATATATTTTGCTAGTCATACAACTTTGACAGCAAGAAATAGTGGGCATGATTACCTGGTTAGTCTTTTTATGTCGTACTTCTGTGTAAAGCTAGACCACTATCACTTTTTTACTTCCTTATTTGTAAGAATTAAAATTGCTGAATGTCAAAGTATCCACATGTCAGTCAGTTCCAGTTTACACTCAAAATATGATCAGCACTTCTACAATATGCACATATCAAATATGATAATCATACACCATACTTCCACATTTCTAAGACTTCAAGCTATTTCTTATTTAATCCATGCTTGACCAGGTTGAGCCAAGGCAAATTAAGGCTCGCAATCTTGACTGCTCACCTTATATTGGCATGTTGAACTTCAAACTGATTTTGCAGATTCTCATTGGCTTCTTTTTTTATTATTACTTGCAGATATTTTTGTATGAGTATGGGGTAAACGGGCAACCAATTGGCACTCTTCCCAGTCATTGTTTGCCATGGATTGTGTTAACATTCGTAAAACCAGATGTGCCCAAGGAGATACCACGTTGCATTACTCTACCATATTTGCAGAAAACAAGTGGACAATTACAAAGTGAATCAGAAGTTACTGCATTGAAAGGAACTGTTGATAGTAGACCACCTGTGTCTTATGCAAAGTTTCAAGATGATCATCAAACATTTAGAGTGACTGATGGCATGCGTACACCAACAAAGAGTGTCATTGAGAAGAAACCAGGAATTTCATCCATTGATCCAAAACAACCTGTAGCACCATATAAAACTATGAGTTCAACAGAGCTAAAGAAGAAAAGTCCAAGTTTGACCCTGTCAGAGCGATGGACTAAATCTAAACCATCTTCAGTGAAAGTGCTTGAAGAAATGTGGTCTCCATCGCCCTCAGTAATGGTAAGTGCACAGAAAGATACCAAAAGGACAGGGACAGTTGAACCACGGGTACCATGTATGAAGCAAACTGAAGGAAGTATAGTTCATCCTAAAGTGCCAGAAGTTTTGTCTGTATGCACTGATCAACAGGTACTACACAATCCAAAGCGTGGTTATGCAAATCATGACATGAATGGACCTCACTACACCCTCAGAAATGCAGTTCCAGAAGATAATGATAACTTCACTGGCAGTCTCTTTGCAATTTGCAAATCAAAACGTCAAACACATGATTCGCTGAGTGCTGCAAAGAAGAATCAACATGGTGATAGTAAATTGTCAGAATGTCATACACCAGGAGAAGTTCAATCTAGCGAAAATAGATTAGGAAAGCTTGAAATGGAGATTTTAGAAAACCAGAAAAAGTTGGAACGAATCAGAACACAAAGATTCATGAAAGGACAACAATCATGGCTGCCAACTACCCTTCCATGTGCAAGAACTGATGAGTCGTCTCAAGGTGACTTGAATGTACTGAAAAGTCCAGGATCAAAATATGATGGTAAGATAAACAACACAAGTAAGTTTGGTTCCTTTGGATGTAAAGACCACTATATTCAAACTAATGAGAGTACCAAAGAAAGAATTAAACCTTGTAGTAATGATGGAAACCTCAGTAATACCATAGTCTCAAATGCCAACATCTTATCTCGAGATGTGGCAAGGGAAGAGAAGAGTGGTTCAGGTGTACATACAAGTGTTTCAGGAAGAGCAACCATAGGTGCTTTTAGAGCAAATAGAGTCTGTGGTGGAACATCATCACACCAAAACAAGCTAACTGATTGTGCCTCAGTTCAACAATTGCACGGTTACAACAGAGCAGAGCCAAGGCAGAAATGTACCCCAAAGCCAAAACACAGAGAAGCCCACAGTGAACATGTGCCTGCTGAAAAAGAATTGACAAGAAAAGACTTTGGGATTGCAAGCACAATCAACTTTGAGAAAGATGTGCAAAGAAGTAACAGAGAATCTGATCATTATGGATACGAAGCTCATAAATTTTCAAAAGAAGAAAGTGACTTCAAAATTACTGGACAATACAGAGGCAACTGGAAAAATGCACAATATAGCAGAAGCAATGACAGGAAAGGATATACAAATAATCAAGCTCATAAAGTAATTCTGGAAACAGATAAGTCTTCAGAATATTTTGAGAAAGAAGATACACTGGTGTATGATGTTGAGGAGGCTTTGTATGGTTCAAACAGCAGTTCATCTCTAGAAGATATTTTGCCACTACTTGAAACAAATTGCTCACCTGGAATAGATCAACCACATCCTGGATCTCTCGATTCCAGTCCAGTAGACCCTCAAATGATTCAGAAGATACAACATCAAATACTGGATTTGGTACAAATAATGGCTATGACAAGTCAAAGTCATCAAATGTTCCCTATTTTGCCCTCTCAGCAAATGTCAAATACTTCAAATGTACAGGTAAATGTACCTAGACAGTTGCCATGGCAACAAAACCAGAAAATTGTCATCGCACAAGAGGAGAACACGCCACCTGACTTGCCATTTACCCAGGAAGATGTGTTGGAACTCTATGAAGAAACTACACCAGTAGATATGGATATTTCTGGTGACAGTTCATCGGAATGTGATATGTCTGATGTGGGCAAAGACAGAACAATGCCTAGAGAGTTACCATGGCAACAAAACCAGAAAATTGTCATTGCACAAGAGGAGAACACGCAACCTGACTTGCCATTTACCCAGGAAGATGTGTTGGAACTCTATGAAGAAACTACACCAGTAGATATGGATATTTCTGGTGACAGTTCATCGGAATGTGATATGTCTGATGTGGGAAAAGACAGAACAATGCCTAGAGAGTTACCACGGCAACAAAACCAGAAAATTGTCATTGCACAAGAGAAGAATACGCCACCTGACTTGCCATTTACCCAGGAAGATGTGTTGGAACTCTATGAAGAAACTACACCAGTAGATATGGATATTTGTGGTGACAGTTCATCAGAATGTGATATGTCTGATGTGGGCAAAGACAGAACAATACAGACATTGCAGTCTCAGCTACCAGATGTAACTTCTTCTGAGATGGCAAATGCTATAAAGGATGCGATTAGTTTACTTTCCAATTTACCTGGTGATGAAAAGAAAACAACTTCTTGTAAAGAAGGCGATGTTTCTGTATTGACACCTGCATGTGCAAACCTGACTGCAAATGCTACTGTAAGTTTCAGTAGAGACCCTAGGCTCAAGGCACGTAACCGGAAACAAGTTGATATTGCATCTCTTAAGAAAAATGACACACTGTTGCTACCAAATATACTGTACTTTCATGGTAAGCAGTTAATTACTGATAAATTGCCAAGAAGAGCCATAATAATCCCTATGGAATATCATGGTAAAGGTACCCTGCATGATCCAAGGCTGGCATTTTACAAAAGGCAGCAAGAGTTGACAAAACATCTGAGGATTTCACGTGATGAAGTAACATTAACTAGACATGATTACACATGCAGGTCAAAATATGTGGAGAAGTCAAGTTCAAAGAGTAACAGCCCACCATATGAGCATTATCAGAGCACTATTTCAAAACCACAAAAGAAAAAAAAGATGCATGAAAACCAAAGCCATGATGCTTGTGATAACAAGGACGGTGAAATGAAGTACAAGTTTCATTCAAGAGAATCAAGAAATGGAATGTGTGGCCTATCATGCCATGATAGCAAAATCTCTGAAGGCACTATTGAATCAGTAAAGAACTGTTGTGAAATGAAGAAACCAAAAAGTGCCATGGGAGCAACTGTACTGCATAATGTAGAAGAAGCTGGTGTTTCTGATGCAATAATCAAACAGAAAATAGCAGCAGCAGGAAACATCAAAACTTCAGCCACAAACCCACGGCAATGTACAAAAAAAGAACCCATCAAGATCACAGCAGAGAAAACATTACTGCATCATGAAAAAGTATGTGGAGACGAAGAGAAGAGTAGTGACTCTGACTTTGATTGGTTTCTGAAAGAGGAGGATAGTAGCTGTAATGGTTGTGATGTAAAACTAACATCTAAGGGCCAATTACACCAAAATGGTAAGCAGAACAAAGATATCCATCAAGAATATCAAAAGTTGACTGAACAAATAAAAAAAATGGAATCAGTGAGAAACCACATGTTGTTAAGTATGTTGAGTGAAAGCGATTGCAGGGGAGAAATGACACCACCTCCTTCAACAATAGACAAGAAATTAGATGCGTTAGATTTACAACTGAAAGTGTTGAAAGATGTTCAACAAAGATGTGAGGGAGCAAGTTGTGATGAAAGAGAAGTTGATAGATTTGATGATTCTGCAACTTTGAACAATACTTCTCACAAGCACTGTGAAGTGATTCCGAATGCCTCATCAGACAAAGGAAAAAAGAATGATGAAATGCCATCTGGGTATTCACCTTCAAAGTCATCTGTAAAGAAAGTGCAGTCTGGTGAGCAGAAAAACTATGGAAACCTTATTAAAGAAACCAAGAATCAAAGGGTACATAGCGGAAAATTGAGTAACTACATAAAATGTGATTCTGGAGAAAAAGGTCCAGTTACTCAAGCACCAACAAAAAAATACAATGACAACTCTAAAAATCAGACTTCGAAAACATTTTCCCATTTCCAACATGGCCAGAAAGACAATAAAGGTAATGGTGAATGTAGAATAGAGAATACAGTGACAAAAGATGATGTTGTTTCAAAGGAGATAGTTACTAAAGGAACCATGTATGAGTGGATCTCAGAAGATGACCTGGAGGAACCGGGGACCCCTTGCCAAGATGAATGGCCCATTGAAGAAACCATTGGCCTCAAGGATGTAGAAAAAGCTGATACTAATAAAGCTCAGGCTTATGTCTTGGCGGACTCCGTAAGTACTGTTCAAAATAGAAATGTAAACTGCAAAAACCCCAGAGTACCATCTATACATACAGGATCTGCAGATTCAAGAAAGTTGTGTGGGAACATGAAAAGTGAAGCAAAGAATGTTAATAAAAAGGTGTGTGTAGGGGAAAATGAGAATGAACTCTCAACTACAGGAAAGAAAAGGAATGCGAATGGAAAGGTGTGTCTAGAGAAAAATGAACTGTCAACTACAGGAAAGCCAAAAATCAGCAAGTTAGCTGGAAAATCTCCTGAAAAAGTCCATCAGCAAATGCAGTCACCTAAAGTAAAAACAACTATCCAAAAGGATAGAAAAACTCCTGGAACAACAAGAAAGAAAATAGACAGTGCTACAGGGAAGACTACCCAACACAATGTCAAACCTGTGACAGTCACAAAGACCAAACAGTCGCACAAGCCCAAGCAACAAAATGAGAAATCTGGTGATCAAAAGGAGGCCCTTAGAACAAAAACGAAAGTATGTAGTAGTCTTGGTAAAAGTTTGTCAATAAATAAACCAGAAAAAGAGGGTCAACAAGGGAAGAAGGATATAAAGTCTCCGAAAGTGCAGTTGAAAGGTAAACAGGTCATCAAAGAAGATAAAGGTTCCAAGTGTAATCTTGGCAAGGACCAAAACAAGTTATCCAAACCTGTTGATACAAAAGCTGATCAGAAGACTGTGAGCAAGCTTGTTAATAAGAAAAATCAGTCTACCTCTGAAGTTAGCGAAGAAAGGGGGCAAACAATATTACAAACTTGTAGCTCTTCAAAGAAGTCAGAAACACAAAAATCATCTCCAGAGAAAAGCAAATCCTGTTTTTCATCTTGCCGTATGGATAAAGATGAAAACACTGGAAGAAAAACAATGAGCTCTTCCAGTAATCGAGAGGCATTGCTCAAAAATCAAAGGAAACGCAAAGCCAACTCTCCAAGTCAAAACAGTAAGCAGGCAAAGACAGATTTGCTGAGTCGCCCATATTCACCTCATGAAGTAAGGAAAGCAGATTTTAGGAGAGATATTTGTTCAGATCTTGCAGAAAGAGACAAAATACAAGTTAAGATGGAAATTGATGAGCAAAAATCTTACAGAAGGCAGACATCTACTACATCTTGCCAAAAGACATCTGAGTCACCTGATGTACAGTGTATGGTTGTAACCAAAAGCGAGAGGATGTCCAGTTCAGATTCTGACAAGTTAAGAGAAAGTTACCACAATGACGATGGCAGGAAAAGTTCAGAGCAAAGGAAATATCAAAGAAGGCAGCATTTGGGTCAAGTACAGGTTGAAAGGTTGGGATCATGCCGAAGCAGTAGTCCAGAAGACTGTTATTTGGTAAAGAAAAGACCACAGCACATGGAAAAGCAAGATGATATTCTCAAGAATAATGATGCTAGCAAATACAAGTATGGTTCAATCAGTCGCCATCAACAATATAGTGACAGACCTTCCAGTAGCAACATCGATCATACAAGTCAATTTGAAAGTGGTTATCCCACATCTTTTGGTGGTCATCTGCACAGCGTTGATATTCAGGGTAGGGTTACTAAACAGAAGATGTCTCCAAGTGTTGTTCACCAACACAAGAGAACACAGGATGCTTATCCAGAGAGTACAGGCAGAGGTTCCCAGACTTCCAGACCAAAGAAATTGATGGAAGGAAAAGAATACAAGGATAAAATGTTAAAGGGATACTTGAGTAGTGATAGTCATAACATTCCAAGAAAGAGACATGTATCACATATGAACAGTGGAAGTGAATCTTCTAACGACAGTTGTTATGGCAGACAGAAATAAGAGAAAACACTCAGGTAATTTAAAAACAGTTTGTGTCACCACTTCACATATTTTTCACTAATCTGTAATATATATACATGTATATATTATATATATAATGAAACTGCTTAGTGTATATTTATATATATGTGTGTGTGCGTACGTACGTACGTACGTACATATATATATATATATGTGTGTGTGTATGTGTACACTGTGTATGGTATATATACAAATGTATAAAGTTGCACATTATAGGATTGAAATTTGACTTAAAGTGGCTATATGAATGAGGAATGGGTAGGTCTTTTTGATTTTTTATTGAAGCGGCACTCGCAGCAACACTAGATATAGTTGACTTGCTTGTAATATCATACACCTGAACAGCATTGACTCGCCTATGGGTAAACGATTTTGTCTAATTATTCTACAGATTGGTTTTTGGGTCTACACACAAAAATTAGTGCTCCCAATGCAATCATCCAACCTATTACTGTATTACGTGTAGATAAAATCAACCTTTGATAAACAGATATATCTAATCTAATTATTGAGATTTCAAGAATTTTCAGTGAATACTGAATATGCTGGTCTCATCGAAAAATAACACTCCAGTTTAATACAGCTAGTTCAGTTTTATCAAATAACTTTACCATGTTTTTCTACCTGACGAAAAACAGTGTGAATCAACATAGACCCACAACGCCATGTTAGCAACTCATTAATTGCAAAAAAATAAAATAGAAGATGTGGGAAATCTGTTAAATCTATTTTGAGTTAAATTGTGTATTACATGTTTTATTTATTTGTCATTTATTGTTTATTTGCAGATTGACCCAAGGTAAACATGCTTGGCGATGCACACCTATATTTTAAGTTCAACAGCTACATAGTACTATTTCCAACACCATAGGATACTATTTCTGACACCAGCTATCAAATATTATTTCCGACACAAGCTATTGAATATTATTCTGACACCACCTATGAAATATTATTTGTGATACCAGCTATGTAATATTTCTGACACAAGCCATGGAATATTCTTTCCAACACCAGCTACATATTGTTTCTGACACCTGCTATGGAATTTTATTTCCAACACCTGCAACTACACAATATTTCTGACACCAGCCATGGAATATTATTTCTGATACCAGCTATGTATTATTTCAGACACCAGCTACATGATATTACTTCCGACATCAGCTATATAAAATATTATTTCTGATACTAGCTATGGAATATCAACATCAGCTGCACTATAATATTTCCTACGTGAAGTTCCTGAAATGCATGTTTGTGTGCATTGACTACTATAGTGTGTTTTGTAGACAGTTATGTATGAAGATTGAAGTATGAAGTTGTCCATAACTAGATTTATGGGTATTGTTGCTTGTTCCTGTGTTGTCATTGTGACATCTTTGATACATGTTCGTATATGTTGCATTTTTCACAACAAGGGAAGCCAGAGTTGAGTTTTCTGTTCGTTAAATTATAGTTCATCTGGAGATATTCCAAGATCATTGTTCAAAACTTTTGGGACTTAAAATTGCATGGTTCTGCTGTTGTCTTCTGCACTGTACAATACCTTATCCACAACTCTCCCTGATTGGTATGCTTGGAGGTTCCTTGTTTTATATTATTATAACTTTTTCAATAAGCCATATTTCTTCACATTTTAAACTTATCTATTTCTTTTTCAATATTATGTAGCATAAGTATACAACACATAATATTTGAAAAGAAATCTCTATAGTGTTGTCTGAAATGCCCCACACCAGTAACTAAATCAAACACATGCTTTGAATAAAATACTTCTCAGTGTCAAAGTATCGCCAACTTAGTAGTCAGTTGGTATGATGGCTTTCAATATGTAAGTTTCTGTTGTTACAGCTATTCAGAAAAAATCCATATCTTTGTAGGATCATAACAGGTACATAAGTTTTCCTTAGTTTTGTTGCACATATTCTGCGTGTCTTTCATGAAAGCCTGTTTAGTACAAACCAGAGTTGTGGATAAAATATTGTACAGTTCACTGCCGTGTGACAATGTGTCAGCAAACAGAAGTGATAACTGTGTCTATGCTTTGCACTAAAATGTCATCTGTATTTTAGTGTGGTGAACCATTGTGGAGGATTGGTATTGTTGGTCAAGTCAAGTGTGATAGATTCCTTTAACGTGAAATGATAGAGAGAGAGAGAGATTGTATATAATCTGGTCAGTGAAATGTCTCATACTAAGCCACATCAATCATAGTATTTATCGTTCTTGTATGATTATTTTAAACATTTTATATCATATATATATTAAGGAATTGTATAGATAGGTTTACAAGTAATGTGAGGACTGAAATCTAACAAATGCATATTCTAGATTATCAGGAATTCAAATCATTTCTGATTATTTAGTAACATCGGGTTCAACAGTAAACAGGTTGTCAACAAGAACCAATGTACAGAAATTCTGTTTAGGCAGACATGATTTCCACATTACATCTTTGATTATCAAAACTTTTCCTTTATTTTTCTCAGTTGAAATCCTTGAAAGCACTCAGTGGTTACAATATGTATTATTCCCCCACAACTTGTGACAAGGCCAAAACTGCCATTTGCGCCTGCACGTTCCTGTATTAGAAGGAATTGGTGGCAAAAGGGTTAACCTTAACTTACTAAATCAATGATTGAAGGTTTTTATATATTGGCCATGACCCAGTTTAGAATTTGCAGCTTTACACAGGACAAATGAATCCATTCATCTGGAAAGTGAGGCCAGAATAAAACAATTTAACCAAAAAATGCTGATTAGTTGGAGGGGGGGGGGGGGGGCACCAGGTGTGCTACATATACTAAATTCACAGTACTTCCAAGTGTTTCTTGTAGAGATAAACAGAATAGAAAATACTTGATAATTCATGATGCAGTAAATTGCATGAGTGAAGGTACACAACTGTTTTGGTATCGTGTCTGTCATAGAGGGGACAGTAATTCTGGTAATTGGTTTTTACAGTACTCAAACTCCTCAGTGTAGGTACAAGTAGGATTGAAGACCACAGTTACAAACCACTTTGTGTTGGTAAAGAAATTTTGCAGTAATGCTTCATTACTATTATGTGTAACAGCAGTGACAATGAACCACTTTCTGAAACTTCCCAGAGATTTCATGATTGTTTCCACCTTATTAGACATCAAGTCTTTCACAACAGAACAAAATAGTTGCTTTCATTCAGGTTACATTCATCATGTTCATGTTTAGTCTTCGATAGTTCACTGGCATGTTATCTGTAATCATGAACATTACATTTTGAGTATATTTTTATACTCTTATCTACATTGCTTGACATGTTTTCAAAGATGTGGTTGCAGGAGAGGGATGCACAAGAATAGTATGGAAACCATTCAGGGAAAAGTAGTCCGGTAGATAGTTTTTCAGTAACCTCAGGAAGACAGATGTTAATTTTGAGATTTCATATTTTATTGGTTTCATCATTTTCAATGAAGAGTTGATTGTTTATGATTGTTAATAAATAGTTTTTTGTTTAAATCTGCAAAAATTTGTTTGTTTTCCAAACAGAAGGTAAACTGTAGTAGTAGTAGTTGATGTTTTGATAAGCTAACCTCCTGGAACTTGGTAACTGAATTTACAAATTACCCCTGACATTTAATTGCCCATTCGTTAATTTACATGTAAACAGACACGTTTAATGAACAACTACAGATTGCAAGTTCTTTATTTTCATTCCAGATAAATACATAAAAATGCTGACCGTAGTTACAATCCAGTGAATTAAAGTGGCCATATGGATGAGGATTGGGGTTTTTATTTCAGATTTTTATTTTATAAAACAATTCTATCATGGCTTCTAACTTGAAAATCAATGTGAAACAACATTGAAAAATTCTGTGTTGCAACTGAATACATTGCAAAAAGCTAATGCATATTGTAACAAAGATTTTAGACATTAATCTTTTGCCATTTATTGAGTTACAAAATAGGACTTGGTGTATGTTGTTTCACATTGATTTCTCAAGTAGGAAGCCATGATAACATTATTTTATAAAATAAAAAGCCAAAATAAATACCCAATCCTCATCCTCATGGCCACTCCAAGAGACTTCTTACATGCAGTGATATTTACAATATTCAAAATACTTTGAAATGAAGATCCATATTCAAGATAAGTAAACATCATCTGTTAGAGAAGACATAATTCTTCCAATTCCTCAAGTTCAAGGGTCTGTTAAGTCCATTCAAGTTTCAGTACATACTAGACAAGAACTGGTGTTTACACAGGAAGTAAAAGTACATGAACTGAAAAATTGATCAAATTTAATGGCTGCCAGCCTGAAATATTCCTCATTGTGGATGCTTACTTAATTGCCTCTCCATTCACAAGGCAATTACAAGACGACTCACGACAAAACTCGCCAACAAAATGATATTTCTATAAATACCTTGTATCTAAGTACATATGATGACTGCTATGAAAAGTGGATATACAAGTTACCCAATAGGGAACTTGTAAATCTATCTTGAATGTCCTGAATGGGGAAACATTGCGATATATATGACTTGTAATAACAATCTTGTCATAGTCTTTGAAACCACAAATCTAGTTTTGGTAACCCTGGCCATTGTAGGCGAGTTATGCTATCAATTGACCCAGGTTGGGTATTGTGATAACTTCAGATAATCCCAGTTCTTTGCATGAATACCATGTTACCTACTGGCACAACTGAAGAACACCAGCCCCAATATAATGTGTATGGTTGAACATGCGTTACTCACAAAATGAAGGAGACGCATGCATAACATTAAGGCTAGGGTACAAACTATAATGCTGATGAAACAGTACAGGCTTTATCCGATACCAAATTGATTTCTTGTGGAAGGCCCAGCACTCTTCAGATGTGCCACAATTCATAGACTGGGGAAGTGGGTATTATCTTGCTTCTCAATGCCAATATTTCTGCATGTATTGTTATTCAAGGATTTCACAAAATATTCTATCTTTTATCCGTTTTTGATTTTTCACTTCATAAAAACTATGACACCTGCAAATATTTTATAATTATCAAAGTGATAAAAATATTTGTACATTTTCACAAAACAAAAAATTATACTTATACGTGGAAATGGAGCAATTCTTTGAGAATAAAGAATAGGACAGTGAATTCTATGCTATTTTATTACATCATAGACGTGGTCATTCCAACGCCTATGGTCAAATTTGGAAAAATACTTGAGAATCTTGCATTCCACTGCAATGTCAAGAGTTGAGAAAGTAATGTTCATGTGCTGCTTTACATACTACTGCCCTCACACTACCAAGTGATAATGCTTTTGTTTTTCTATATCTAAAGCACAAAATGTTAAAAAGCTCGATGGCAAAACAAAATATTTCCAATGTGTTCAACTTTTGAACTAAACCAAAATAACACCCCATACGTCACAACATCTACATGGTGTGATCTGAAAGACCTTTGTCAATTCAGTCTATCACTCTGACATTTCTAGTGACCAATCAAAACTTTAAAAGTGTTCTCATTATAATTACTCCTAATATTATCAAAAGCTACTGTGCTATGATTACACTTTCACAAGCCTGAGCATATTTTACTGCTGATACAACAAAAGCGTGTGATTTTACACACTGATGGATGAACTTCAGTCAAAGGAAGATTTAGTAAAGGGGGAAAAACCACTTATGGAAATAAAGACATTTTCATAAACTTTGGAATCCAGAGTCATTTTATGATTTCACATCACATAAATGTATTGTGATTATCAAGAAATACCAAATTGAAACTTCATTTCATCATTGTTTTCCCCATAGGCCTTAGCATGCATGCATACATATATATGTATGTATTGGGTAAACACTGAATCTTCAGGACTATATATCTAAAAGTAATAAGAACTTGGAGTTGTGAATATTGAGTGTGCATCTAACATGAATGTCTGCAAGTCTCATGAAGTAACAGTGAACCACTATGAGAACAATGAAAGCGAAATAGTTTCAATTTGGTGTTTCTTGGTAAAAGTGAAATTTATGTGATGTGAAATCATGGAATTACTTCACAGTTTATGGAAATACATGCGTGTCTTTATTTTCTGGAATGGATATCCCTTTTAATAAGATATCAAATATTAGTGACTCAATTACATGACATAATGTCATTGAATCCCATGCAATGTTTGTATAAAAGCAATTTGCATAAAGCAGTGGAAATGATGTACAAGCCCAAAAATGTTTTAACTTGCCACCAGACTTGTTTGCAAACAAGTACAACTCATACAGTCTACTTTGACAAATTTATACAGAAATTCTAACTTCTGTTGGAAGTGCTAAGATGAAAGTAAAAAGTTTGAAGACATTGTGACTGAACTAATAATCCATATTGTGTGTGTTTGTGCATCTATTTGTATGTTGCAGTTAGCCACTCTGCTTTATAGATTGTGTGTGCCATCAGAGTCTGTCTGTGTGCCATCACTTGCAACCACAATCAGTCTGTTTGCCATCACTTGCAACCACAGTCTGTCTGTGTGCCATCACTTGCAACCACAGTCTGTCTGTGTGCCATCACTTGCAACCACAGTCTGTCTATGTGCCATCACTTGCAATTACAGTCTGTCTGTGTGCCATCACTTGCAACCACAGTCTGTCTGTGTGCCATCACTTGCAATTACAGTCTGTCTGTGTGCCATCACTTGCAACCACAGTCTGTCTGTGTGCCATCACTTGCAACCAGTCTGTCTGTGTGCCATCACTTGCAACCACAGTCTGTCTGTGTGCCATCACTTGCAACCACAGTCTGTCTGTGTGCCATCACTTGCAACCACAGTCTGTCTGTGTGCCATCACTTGCAACCACAGTCTGTCTATGTGCCATCACTTGCAACCACAGTCTGTCTGTGTGCCATCACTTGCAACCACAGTCTGTCTGTGTGCCATCACTTGCAATCATTGATTCTGTCTGTGCTATCACTCGTATTCATTGATTTTGTAGAGAAATTGCCATGACACATATAGTTCTTTACAAAACACATTCTGAAAATTGTTCAAATTTTCAACAAAATCTTTTCACTTGTGCTATGGGACAAACATTCACATGTGTGGTGGAGACTTTGATATATTACTTGTTTGGTTATGTGTCTACACAGTGCTTAGACAAATAACACACACAATAATGTGTTGTGATGTATATATCTAAACATAAAAAATAAATGATTATCAAAAATATGAGCTGAAGATCTCAAATGGCAGACAAAAAGAGTAAATTTACAATAATTGAAAATAACTAAGGAGGACATTATTGTACCGTTCTATTAAAGTAACACAGTCTGTAACTGGGCCCCATTTTGGCAAGAGTACAAAATTCAAATACAACACACTCAAACCTATTTAGAAGCTAATCTGAGCTACACAATGTGAGAGAGCCTTGGAACCTAAGATTATCCTGTTTTCTGTATTTATTAGTAACCAAACAATTATGTCATATTACTGTATCCTATCTGAATATCTAGTATGCAAATTGAGAGACTTTCAAGTCAAGACTTGAAACATACCTTTCCACGACAGCCTACGTGTGACAGTATTTATAGAATTGTGTCGGTAAGCATTGCTTGATGGATATGTCCTTCAACATGCTTTTAAAGTTACTAATGAAAATTTCTACTCGGTCAAAACATTTCTTGGAAACAAATCTAAAATTTTGCAGACACCAGAATCCCTGAACATTTATTCTTGCATGTTTTCAATAGGTGTTGGAAAAAAGATATTTCAGTAAAAAACGAAAGTAACCACCAAAGACAATAAAGTTACAGACTGTGTCCCTTTAATGAATTATATCATGTGCTCTGCACTCTTGAGGTATTTACAATGCATTTCTCAACTCTTTTACAAGTAGATGTGAGGAAGTCAGACTTTTTAAGGGGAACAACAGTGAGACTGATTTTCTCTTGGCAGCATTTCTTACACTTAAGAGACTCAGAAAAGTCATTGTCACTAATTCTGTGGAGTACGAACAATCTATTTTTAAAATAGAATCATATAAATTGGCAAATCTGGTTCTAAAGAGACTTGCTGTGCTGTACACTGGGTGAGGCATTATGGGAAGTAAACACAGTTAGGAGTTTAACATCTCTTGAAATAATAGTCTGTAGGATACGTCATGACGTTCTGCCCTCACCGGCCTCCTCTCACACATGGTAGGGGTTGGCCCCGATGTGTGAGGGCGCCCCATCACGGCATACCTTACAGACGATTGAAATAATTGCCCAAGCATAATTTAAGCTTGGGTTTTAGAGATGTAAAGTTTCTAACCTCGTTTACTTCCTACGATGCCACCATCACTTTAAAGAGCTTCAAGAAATAATTTCTTACGACAAACTCCATACATGGTTGAGAAGACTTACAGAGTCAAAAAAACACAAAAATCTGGCATGAGACTTATGTACATGATCAATGTTAAATTTCAAATTATATGCTACTAATACTTGTGTACTAAGTACACATTTATAAAGAAAACCTTTGACAGTGATTCCACCAAAACTGTAAAACAAAGACTGGAGCTGGCCATTTTTTCTGTTCAACTTCCAAATACTGTAAACTTAGATATTTTTGCTACAAGAAAATCTTGTAATTTTACAGTCTTCTGCTTGTTCGAAAAGACTAATTTTTACTAATTATCAGACTGGTATATTGTGTTCATGTACAAGAAGACATTTTAGTCACTACTTATTTTTACTAATTACCAGACTGGTACATTGTGTTCATGTACAAGAATGCATTTTAGTCACTACATATTTTTTGCATTTTTTCCAGCAAAATAAGCAAAAATAAGTCTTTAGCAAAACGTTCCAGGTTTACAGTACATTAGTACAGAATTAAAATCCAATCGTTTTAATTTGATATTAGTATAACATTTCAAATTTTGTTACTGGAATACTTTGACCGTACTACTTGGCTTGTATGCGTTCAGAAGATCTAGAAGGTCATAATGTATTGAGAGTATGTAGGTATCTTGAAATATTTCAGAGGTTTTTTTTGTGTATTTCAGGGTCTGCTATAATAAACATTCATATCAGACTGTATGAATAGGTAGGATTGTCATTTTGTGGTCAAGTTTAGAACGGCTCTTTGAAACTTTTCAGACTGCAGTCTTGATACTAATACAAATCATTCGCATATTTGTGGCAGAACCTGTAATCAATGATAATTGATATTCATGTTCTTGAAGACATGCTACATTATTTTCAAAAAGGATCCGGAATCTTTGGCAAACAGTTTGCAATTCTCTAATTACATAACAGTGAAACTTGACGAGATTCAACAAAAAATTCAGAATAAAGTATCTGAGTAACTCATATCTACGATCTGCAAAAAATTCATACGTTTTGACAAATACTAGTGACTAGTACATATTTTACCAAAAAAATCTCTAAGTCAGCTATGGTCAAAAAATGAAGGAAAAATTATGAGTAAATTATTTTAAATTTCATATCTTTGTACTTCAGTTTTGGGGGAATAATTGTCAATGACTTAATAAGGGTTAAATACATATTCCTCATTTTTCATTGTATTAATAATTTTTCTACTTCCTATATGTCCTTCTTCTCTTCCCCTCCTAGATTCATGCCATTATCATAGACTTCCTTGGCACATCGCCGTGGAAACCATCCTCTCATTCTATGCTTGCCATCGTCATTCCCAGCGATAACTTTATCACCATATAGCCAATACCTATATAAGAACAAATGAGTTTAAATGCTTGGTTAACTACTATTAATAACATACTTCAATACATTCATGTCATACTAGACAAAATGTACTATTGCTAAGGGACAATATCAGACAAGTTCAATAAACGAACTTTGTTCATTTAGAACCCCCGCCCTCCCCAATATGAACATTCAGAAGTCTGACATTGTCACATTTATATATGGTGTATAACCATAGTAAAAATTGTAGAGGTCACACTACTATGATCAATACAAATTTAAAAACATGGTTATCACATTGATATACTAATCAGAAACCCAGCACTGTACATCACATTAGCAGCAAATTTTTAATCAACTTATCAACATCTCAGTAGTAAATACAGAACCTTTTGTCATTGAAGGCATTAAAGTTTTCAAAATTTGGGTAAAGTGCGAAAATGTAGTCCAGCAATCACATTGATGCCAGACCCCCTATCTCCCTAAATGAATGGTGTTTGTTTACTGAGCTTGTGTGACATTTTGCGATCATCTCTAGAGGTAGCATTACACCTCGGGAACAAATTTCCCTAAAAACCAAACTTCTTTAATTCTCTCCAAACTGTTGCAATATGAAAGCTTGTCCCTGGTCCTTTTGAAATCATAAAAGAAATTTGGGGTTTGCCATCTTCTTTTCAAGGAAATCGACAATCATATATTTTCCCATAGATTTATTACAAACACTTTATTCAGAGGCCATATTGGATTCTAAAATGACTAAGCTTGGACATCAGTTGACCTCTAGTTAAGAACTTTCTACAGTAACCCCAGATTTTTTCATTGATTTCAATTGACAATGGATTGGAGTTTTCTTGACCATAGTTAGAATTTTTTCTGTGAGGGTACATTCTATGTTGATACTTACTTTTTCCATCTGGTAACTAGTACTTTGTCACCCTTAGATAGCGGTATTCTAGGTTCATCTGTACACGGTACACTTATAAAGGTATACAGTCCTTTAGTGAGTGGAAACACATAGCCACTGTAACCTTCTACCACTGTCAATTCCATCTACAGAGTGATAATATATATATGCATATAGAAAGAAACCAAAATAACTATGGGCACTAATGATGTGAGTGAAGTGGTGTGACATGAGTAAATAAACAAATAAACAGTGATTTTACAACTAAACTTGTGGCAAAAAACTCTATTAATTACTAACGTTTCTGGTGCAGTGTGAATTAGTATTAGTGCCATGGAGTTTGTGGTTTGCTTAACATATTCTGCCCATTGACATAAGCATTTTGAAAAATAATCATGCAGCACTCCATATAAAGACTGAGATACTACCCCATCACACACACACACATTACTGAAGAAGATTGTTTATACTGGATTAGTGGATAGTTCTTTTATTTTGTTTATGACATCAACACAGACGAGGTCAAGAGAACCCATACAAAACCAATGTTATTCATGAATATCAAAGACTTCATTCTTACAAACAGCCTTTAAATCAAGCCCAGTAATATGATTGTTTTGAACCCTGCCTACAGTGCTAAGAGGTGAATGACCTCACCACAAATACAACCTAATAATACTTCACTGGTAGAATTTACAAACAAACCTACCGTTCTATTTCTCTTCTCTTCTTTTTGTACCAGTTGTTCCACCTACAAGCAAAATATTTAAATTGTTAAAATACAAATGATCGGATATTTTACATCTTAATCAGGTCTATTTTATCTATAGGTAGTACAGTAATAAGTTGAAATTGTTATTCTTTGGAGTGCGGATTTTGGGTGCAGAACCCCCCCCCCCCCCCCCACCCCACCCCCCCAAAAAAAAATTGATAGGATATACTGCACTATACTGTGTGTACTGCTAGAAAAATATGTTTACCCATAGTGATTTAATACTGTGCAGGGTGTACATGCTTGGCTTGTGCATGGTATAGTTAGATATTATTCCCTAATATTTTCCATCATTCAGCCAAGGAACATATGCATGATCTATGAATCGACAAACTCATAGTGACAAACCCTTAGGTCACAAGTATTTTCCAGCTGAATGAAGAAAAATATTGGGGTATAATATAATTATACCTCCTCAGGCATAATTTATGAAATATTGTGGAGAATAACGGCAATCTGAAATGTTTTGATTTATATTGTGAGCAGCTAAGAATCAGTGACATAGTCACGAGTTGTCTTGACATAGAACGACCAGGGTATACAATCCATATTTTCTGTTCAAAGACAATAACTTGGCTTGCGCATGGTATAATGATTTTTGTAACTTACTGTAAGTGTATACTGGTGACAGCCTTCCACTACAGGCCATTCTATTCCATCACCCTTTGGAGTAGCCTGCCAAGTGAACACTTCTTGTAAGTTCCGTTTCCATCCCATATTATATGGAAAGATGAACTCGTCCTCTCTAGGTCTATCAGCCTTCAAAGAAACACAACAAGGGATATTTTTAAAACTATTTTAAAAAATCTAGAACAAATGACTGAAACCCCAAAATAAGAAATACCATATAAGAACAAGTTTGATGATGTAAATTGACAATAGCTTTTTAGATTGTAACCGTTTGGACTGTGGTCTTGTAGTAAAACCTTGGATCTGCACTTTGGGGCCAATGAAGCTAAAAAGTAATGAGTACCTCTGTCTGGGACCCTCAAGCTAGCAATCTCAGGCTAGCAACCTCAGTGGCAAACTTTAGTTGTATTTAAGTATACAGAATAGCCCAAGGAGTCTAATAGTTAGACTATTTGGACCGTGGACATTTCATTTGCCCATGAAACATCTGACCAAAAGGTTCCACCAATTTCTGACAGAGCACATTTATAATTATCATACAACATGGTCATGGTGTAGATCTTCCATTTCCGATTTGAATTCTATATTATATGCAAATAGTTATGCACATTTCCATGTTACTGATATGTAAATTACTATGCAAATTAGCAGTCTAGTCATGCTTGCAATCTGTCTGATGGAGAACACTCACTATATGGATGAAAGTTGAATAAGATTGGTTATTTAGACAAAAAAAATTGTGTTTCAACTTCATATGGTGTGAAAAATTCTATTGGCACCCTAAGATATAACACATAATACATAAAGCTTTAATTGTACTTTTACCTTTTCAATAATCCACGTTTCAATTCCTGTCTCATTTTTCCATATGCTTCTCACCTATCATCAACAAAGAAACAATCACATTAAATGCAAGTGCTGTGAATGTCTGTATTTTGGTAATAAATTAAGTCAAACATCTGTAAAAAGTTCACTAAGGTGCAAAACTAGTTGAATATTCAAACCATTTTTGTACTCAACCAAAAATGTTCATCAGCTTGCTAGATCAAATGATTTACAAAGTTTACAACACACAAGCAGTTCAAAGTTTTTAGCATTGATAAAATCATTACATGTAACATTACCTGTGTTATCAAGAGAAAGCCCACTGATAGTGTGACTCCAATTGCCATACCCAATGCAAAGAATGTCAACAGAAAGGTATACACAGAGAATGAAAACCACGCCTTGGTAGCGACAGCATAATATAAAGCTCTATTCTGTAAAACATAAATAGAGAAATAATGATAAATAATTAAGGGGGAGGAAATTAAGACATTTTCCTTTGGGTTCTGGAGAGTCATTTCATTATTTTACATTATAAAGAACCTAAGTTGAGAAAATTTGATGGTTGGTTAAATTGCAATGATACCGAGTATGTTAAAGTTATGCAAAACACTGATCTTGGTTGTATCAACACTTATCCTGTACAGATACAAAACAGTCATCATGGGTGTATCAACACTTACTCAGTACAGATTGAACTTAGACAAGACAGTGGTCTTGGTTGTATCAACACTTACTCTGTACAGATACAAAACAGTCATCTTGGCTGTATCAACACTTACTCAGTACAGATTGAACTTAGACAAGACAGTGGTCTTGGTTGTATCAACACTTACTCTGTACAGATACAAAACAGTCATCTTGGCTGTATCAACACTTAACCTTGTACAGATTGAACTTGGACAAAACAGTGATCTTTGGTGTATCAACACTTAACCTTGTACAGATTGTACCATGAGAAAACAGTCTTGATTGTATCATAGACCCTCTATGGTTGTATCAACATTTACCCAGTACAGATGGAAACTAGACAAAACAGTGATTTTGGTTGTATCGACACTTACCCTGTACAACTGATTATAAATTGTGAGTATGAAAATAACTGATCCATGAATACATCCACAGGGGGCAAAAAATAGGAAGTAAACAAATCGTGTATGGTTGGTATGACCACAGCATGTATTAATCCATGGACAATGATGGTCCATCTTCATGACACACCTAGTAAACAAATAAAAATATAAACATCAATAAACAAACAGGAAGTAAACAAATATTGTATGCTTAGTGATAACAGCTTCAAGCAGCTTGATTAAGTCTTGGTCAGCGCAATGATCAGTACTTTTCCCAAGGAAACAGTTTTATAGGTGAGGGTACAGTTCAAAACAAATGTGACCATACTGTTATTTTAACTAACCATTTCCTTCAAGAGATCATTACTGTAACAGAACCTTATGATGCATGAATGCCAGTGTGGCGTACTCACAGAATTTGCCTAAGTGCTTGTGGTCACTGGTGTGCCCTGCAGCAGTGCTAGTGAAAGTGCACTGCAGCAGAAAACACAGCAACCATGACTACCCCCCACACTGCACTGATGGGTCACAAGGTATGTTATTATACATAAAATAGGTTATCCAAAACCACAAATGTTGTATGTTCTCATGATTTCATGTATGTGGAAGAATTGGAAGAATTGTTTATTTGTTTGAATACTGGTATTCAATAATGCACTTCAGTACAAACACCCGTAATGTATAAGTAATCACAGGTTCATACATGTATGTATTTAATAATCTACAGACCTGGGGTAAACTAAAGAATATTTGAATAACACAGCAGATGGGGCAGATGATTTTTTGAACTGAACTACTTTGATTGAGTTGTGTAATACAAAGCCAAAGTCTGACTTACCTGCCACACTTCCTGCAGTGATGAGACCTGGGTGCCTTGTAACCTTCACAGATTTTACAATACTGCAAATATTGACAATCATCCAAGTTGGCCTGTACAAAGAAATCAGCACACAACAATTCTATTACTACCTGATATAAGCAAGATGAAATCACATCAGTTACAGAAACTCTTCTATTTCTCTGAACACATGAATTCAGGTGAATATGATGAAATCACATCAGTTACAGAAACTCTTCTTTTTCTCTCTGAACACATGAATTTAGGTGAATATGACCTACATGCCTAATTTCTCAAGTACATGTATCATGTCAGGAGGTACCAAGTCAAGTTGCAACTAAACACGGTTAATGGTAAACATGTTATATTACCAATTGCATGTGGCTGACAGATTGCTCTGCATAAATTATAATTTCTTTATGTCTATTTGCTCACATTCTTGCGTAACTGCAAACACTGGCTATTAATACAAGTACATGTCATGTATGTGATGTGATGTAGTGGGAAATTGTAAATGATGAAAACTTAAAGGTAATTTACATAAAAATATCAGTGTTGCCACCCCCCCCCCACCCTCTCCCATCCTGATGCTAAGGATTGTCAACATATGTTTCAAATCAACATGTCTATATTCCTCAAATTTTCATTCCATGTTGATCAAAGATATTATCATTTTAAATTTGACACAATTATCGCTGTCATTCAAAATGTTCAATGAATACATGAACTAACATTGATATATCCAGCTGCAAGGCCATGGTACACTTTACTATTTACTTTGCTAGGTGCAACTGACTAATGAGTTCAATAATTATCGAATATGTTAGTTATTATCTGACATTACACTTAATAAAATCCATACTACACCCAGGTAGATAAGTGTTCAAATTGAAACCAATTCACCATGAACAGAATGTTGCCTGGCTCGATAAAAATCTTACTAACATCAATACATTTCACCATCTGGTTCAATAGAAATTTTGCTTTATGGTCGAAGGTTTCAAAAACACTGAAAGTACAGGTAGTACACCACACACAATGCAATACTCTCCTAATCTTGAATTTTTATGATTATGGTTTTCAAAAAAGAATCATTGCATTGTTCACATGCTGCATTTGTATTCAATGCTACTCTGAAGGATGGGGGGGGGGGGGGGGGTGTGTGTTGATATCCAAACTGATTACACACTTGCCATACTATAGGTAGACTGTAAGATACGTCGTGACGTTTCGCCCTCACCGGACTTCTCTCACAGGGGTTGGCCGATGGTTGAGGGCGTCCCGTCACGGCGTACCTTACAGACTATACTATAGGATACACTTGTCTTTTAAGGCTGCGAATGTGTTTTGGGATTCAGGGAAGTACATGTATGCACCTGGGAACATTTTGGACCCAAAATATTGAGAAGACAGTATAGTCAGTGGTCCCCATCTTACACCAACATGCTGACAAATACACCCATACCAAATCAGGTAGGGAGTCTATCCCTATGTTCCTATCTCTAACTAAGGGGGTAACCAACTTGTAGACTTGAACAACTATCACTACTACTAGTACTACACTATTCTGCTATCCTAACTGATGTTTTCATTTTGGAATTTTCGCTATCGTTCGAACTTCAATGCTACGCTGACTCCTATCTCCACCTGGTATTCACCCATGCCAAGCCATACACAACATGTGTAAGACATTAGTGTAAATTTGAATAGAATACAACATACATAATGATCTGAGTGAGGTTGAAGGGTCACATTTCCATGACGGCACCTGAATTGTGGTTTCATTATGTGACCTGATGGCACGACTTAAATATATCTTATGTATTTGACCAATCATGCTTTATACAGGAATGCCATTTGAGACCAGCAGGAGATAGGAGTCAGAGTAGACTTGGGAAGATAGTGAAAATTAAAAAAATCAAAATGTCAGTTAGGGAATAGTGTACACCTTAGCGATAGTTGTTCAAGTCTAAAGGTAGGCTACTATGGCAGTAGATGACCAAAATCCTAACCCTATCTTCCATCCAAGTGTGAATGAAAGTACAGTCTCTACTTTAAACCAAAGAACTAAGATGTTAGTAGAAGGATTTCTATACCTCTATGGGTAGATATTCTTGCCAAGGCTAGTATGTGACAAGCAGTGATTTCTTTTATGGGTAGACAAAAATTGAATTTTAGAAATAAGGTGGTCTCTTTTTTACCTTCTTCTATATCAAGTCAAGCTGCAAGTCCACATTGCTATCACTACATAAATTCAATGGGAATCAGATTTGACATCATTTGCATAGTCTGGAATCCATGCCTGCCTAGTCCACAGGCATGAATGGGACATTACTAGTCACTGTAACTTGTAAGCTAATATTCTATTCAAGGATGGGTCATAATACAAAATAATAGCATTATTTAGGTATTTACGAATATTAAAAAAATGACAGAATATTTTTTAAATATTTGTAAATATCTAATAACACTATTATTTTGTATTTATGACCATCCTTGACAAAAATATTAGCTCATACTATGACTGTGATATTAGTATATTGACCCAATATGGATTCTGGGGTATGCAATGTTCATCCATACATTTGTATCATCAGGGGGAAATGAGCCCTTCAAATGAATGACTTAAAAAAAGTCTTATTGAGTAAAAATGACTGTAGCAATAATTGTAGCGTTATTTTATGTTTCGGAGGTGTTTTATCATTTCAGGGATTCCATTCAAAAACGACCTTTGGGTGCAATCCCTGGTCAAATTCAAAGCTCAGAGGAAAATAATATTAACGCTACAATCATGGCAGTCATGAGTTAGAGAGAGAAATGTGTACTTACTGGTTTCCATCCCTTCTCTACAAATCCCGGGCCAAGGAACGCCGCTTTAAAGAAATTGTACAGAATAAGATAGAGCCATGTAAAGATGGATATAAAATGTACGATGCTACCAATATCGTCAATGGCTACAGGCCACCATACTAACGTGCATAGCATGGCCCATCCTGTGACGAATATTATGATAAATAATGCCAGTAATGGTCCCCAATGCAGAAGTTGTTTCAGCTTTGATAGCTGCATTTTCGAATAAATACGATCCCGGAGCGCTCAACAAACACAAAGCATGTGTTAGCTTTGGAACAGTCAGACCCCTACTCTCTGGAATACCGGTATACCCGACGCAACCTGGAAAACACCTTGAAATTACACAATTTCACGACCAGGCAGGATTCTCAACGGTCAGCTACGATGACCGATGTCGCCCTCGAAGTCCAAATGCTTTGGTGGTTGTGCGTGCAAGTTCCCGTCACGGTCTGGTCGTCGCGGCTGTGTTTAGTCAGTGTTTGCGTCGGATTACGACTGTTAGAAGCATATAATGCACGTAACCGAAGACAAGCTGAGTTTGATGGACTGATAAAGTCCTAAACTGTTAATTATTTGGTTACTTCGCCATTCTTTCGAACCTCTTTGCCTCTTGCCAGGATAACGGAAGTGTTATATTCATTTGTTCACTGCTTCTATTCTCCAACGTTGGGGGTCGAAAAATATTAAACGTGATATGTGAAATGTCACATTGCGCTCATTGAGCTGTGTACAATTTAATTTCAATATTTTAGTATTCATGGTAAAATCACGTATTATATAATGGAAATATTTTTAGAAATAGAAAAAGAATCTTATATTTTGGAGAGACTAAAAATACAATAGGCCTGTTTAACCTTTTAAAAGACAGACTGAATGAAAGAGATAGTTATATATAACCGGTTTATCCGGATGATAATAATAATAATAATATACTATGGCATGACGATGGCATTACCAATACGAAACTATCTCTTTAAACTGCTTCACTTGGTAAATAAAGGTACGAACAAAATGACACAGTGAAGATCAAAATACATTTTTTGGAATTAACGTTGATGTAGATCAAGTACCACTGAACGACACCTCTGGATTATATGTCCATATAGTGATGACCGAGGGTTCCGTTGAGTCAGCAAACATCGTTGCTATGGCAGCATTGTCAATGTCATCCCAAATGTTCTGAAACCAATGACAATATAACAGGTGGTAGATTAAATAAGTATTACATGTTTGGTCTAAAGTGTCTACTGTAATATTGATCGTACATCATAGGACTCCAAACAGCAAAACAGAACAATACAGAATGATGTGATAGGTAAACAAGATAAAAGGTGGAACTGCTTAGAGGTGTTCAAGGAAAAACTGAGGACTGAAATCGACTGATATTGTCGATTCTATCACCTTCATGAATATAAAAAGTACACTGTATCAAAGAAATACACAAATAGATCTTGTTTTTAAATGTAATCTCATATAATCTGTTTATTACTGAAACCACAGTGCCATAAAGTTGTATGTAAATCAGTGAGTGTTTACTTTGTATGCAAATTAGTTGGTAGTGAATTATCATGTTATAGTACTTCTGCCAGATGGCCAAACCGGTAACACCTGTCGGAACCCCGAGTTTTGCACACTGTGTCGTGACAGGTGGCCATGAATTGCTACTAACAGGCAGGATTTTGGCACGTCCACCTGAGCTCGTGATAATATTTACAGTCACAGTGCACAGTAACGTGACAAACTTAAGCTTAGTGGTTTTGTGGAGTGACCCAACTGAAGTGGAATTGTTCAAGTGGAAAATAACATGTTTTCGTTGTGTTTATCGCTATCATCTTCAAAGGTGCTGAACTAGTACTAGTAGAGTGAACTGTGTGCACTCTTAGACAATATCAACTTTGAACTTAGACAGAAAATACTCGGACTTGGCACGGTTTTACCAGTAACCGGTTGATCGCCATGATAGTTAATAGGTCAACAACCGTAAGTCAAACAAGTTTATATCAATATATGCATCAAATTAGTAGTGAATTGTCGATACTTTGAGTTGAATACTCAGAGTTTAATAGACTAAAATATATACATTAAGTCACGGTGTGTGTGTGTGTGTGTGTGTGTGTGTGTGTGTGTGTGTGTGTGTGTGTGTGAAATTGTCAAATGGTTTCATCTGACATTTTAATATTTCATCTAATATTATTTGAGGTACACCATTACTTGTTACTCATATGAAAATAATACACCGTCATTCCATCAGCTTTGAGATCTTCAAACCTGTTGCTGAAGCTCAAAGTACAGTCAGTGAATATCGTTTTCAGAAGTGCATGTATTCAACAATATGTTTGATATTTGTACGTTTTACAACTCCACCAGTTTAAACTACAGTATTCTAGATTGAGGGTGGGCAAGGGGTCCCCCATTTTACAGAAAAAATAAGTGTTCAATAACAAATGGCGAATATAGAATTTCAATTTTTGCATGTACGATGAAAAAAACACCATTTATTGATGGTGAACTTATGAGCAGTCATCGTCTCCTTACATTTTGACAAACTGTTTCGAATGATTGTCTGTTGAACATGATATGTTTTTAGAGATATAGGCTATTCTAAAAGCAGGAGGCAATTCAACAATACAATTATTAAAGCGGGAACTACAACAACGAGGAAGGGGAGCGACCGAGTGGGTGTGTCCCCCCCCCTCCCGCCGTTGAAACCATAGGTTGTAAAACCATCATACTCTGATAGATACTAGTAATTAAATAAATGCGTGACATAACCGCGGGCGGCGCTGTTCAACATCCGGGTATTTATTCTGGACTGTGTTTGTCGTCAAGCTGCAGCAGACGTCCGTGATATTTTTTGTATAATAATGAAGAAAAAACTTTTATTTCAAACTTTTGAATTATATTAACCGACACCACAAGGACGAAGTAGGACACAAACTAGAACTGTCTCAAAGTCAGCACTGTAAGCTTACTCGGTGGAAAGAATAATTTCAAAACAAGTGAAGGCTGAGGTGAGTTCACAATTTGTTCGATTCTGTCGTCTGCAAGTACTGCAACCTCGAGCGCGTGACGCCGGATAGCGCGATATTACTACATGGTCGATGATATAAATAAATAGTCATCCAACTGCAAACCCACTTGCAGTCCGTGTACTAGTCTATTTAGACGCAGATTGTATTTTGTCGTATTCCTTAAAAAAATCTTCTGGAATATGTTTTATTCATATAAGCTTATATTAGTTGCGTGCAAATACATAACCTATAACATACATTCAAATAGTCCGTAGTCAGCATGCACAATGCCCATACTGAGAACGCGCGCTACTCACTCATGATCACTGAGGATTCGAACACATAAAGTATAATCTAGCGTCGTCTGACTGACTTCATGGAACGTCCACACGATGTTATGTTTAAACGATCGCATTCTCTTCTTGTTTATCCAAAAACTGCAAATCTACACATTTTGAGGTTGAGAGTTTTAGTCTCCATGTTGAAAAGTAGTTGCATATAATATTAAGCATTTTCTGACATGTAGAACGAGTTGGTGCTAATATTAAAATGTCATCAGTAGGCCAACCAAGAAACAAAAACAGCGAACCATTTAACATCCGACACCACTGTTCTCGAGTTCAACGAAGAGGTCGTTTGCATAAATTAGGAAAAGAGATGACATTATTGTCCATAGAACATATTTTGTAAGATCCTCCAAAGTGTTTAATTTACGCCCATGGTGTACAATTTGTGAAATAGACCATTTAATTCTACCATAAAGAATCAAAAGCTTTGTGAATGTCTAGGCTACACATAAATACTTTGCTTCGCCTTTCAAGGTGATGAAGTATCGTTTCTAGAATACAGAATGTTGTAGTAACCTCACTCTGAGCAGGTTGATAACCAGCTGGTGGTGAGGGTTGTTGTTGTTGTTGTTGTTGTTGTTGTTGTTGTTGTTGTTGTTGTTGTTGTTGTTGTTGTTGTTGTTATATTTTCTTGTCGAGGAGCCATGGTTGTAGGCGATGAGAAATACACAGTTCAAAGAATATTTGCAAAGTCGGTAGCAATTATGTAATTCCCTTGTAGTTTGCAGGATCAAAATGGTTCGATCCTAGAATTCGTGCAACCATAGAATAAAAAAACCTATTAAATGTATTTCGTGAAAGCTCACCCGACCATCGCCCGATGCTAATGTTTTTCGTGCAACCATAGAATGTAAAAAATGTACTAAATGCATCATGTATTTCGTGCCAGCTCCCCAGACCATATCTCGATCCTAGAATGTATTTTCGTACAGCCATATAATTATACCTGTAGACTTGAGAACGGCTATCACTACACTATTCCGCTGTGCTAACTGACATTTTGAATTTTTGACTTCGCCATCCGTTCGGATCGCAAATACGCATATGTCGACATGCCACTTATTGCCAGATTTAGGATTTCAACATCGCGCCTGAGCGCGACTTGTTCTTTGCTGGCCATGGAGACAGTCCAACCCAGAAGAACAGTGTTATATGGGAACAATCCGAGTTCACAGCACCAGACGATTTCTTATCGACTCAACCCACTCTGTAGACGCGCTTTGTATCTGATGGCTCCGGTACTGAGAAGGGCTTTGAAATTATTGTAGAAGAACATACGGTAAAACTCTTTTTAAAAATTCATAACTTCGGATGGTGCTGTGCAATATTTTACCCATAACTCTTTCTGATTTGTCCTGTCAGACATCATCTCCCGGGAGTCAGACAACTCTCACCTGTGTACAAAACTATTTTTGACATTTGCGAAAAATAGAATTGCCACTGACGATTTTCTGAATACCCATTTACATTGATAGTGATTTATAGAAGGAGATAGGTATTTTAGGAATTAGTCAACATATTTTATTGAAAGACATAATTAAATTATTTTATAAAGTGAGGAACCTCCAAACATACAAGCAGAAAGAGTTGTGAATAAGATATTGTACAGAGTGGTGTAGTATTGCGTGTTTAGGCATAGACAAGAGACAGGAGACACAGGGGCAAATATTCCCTATACTAAGGTGCGATATCAATAGCTCAATGTAGGATAAAAAACTAAATGGAAAAATGTTCGTTTAGTATATACATGGCACCAAAATAAAGTAACGTGTCATCAAAAGAACTATATGTTTTTTCCTCACTACATACTGGTTTTGTATTCATAGCACTACATACTACTACATACTGGTTTTATATTCATAGCACTACATACTACTACATACTGGTTTTGTATTCATACTACTACATACTACTACATACTGGTGTTGTATTAATAGCACTACATACTACTACATACTGGTGTTGTATTAATAGCACTACATACTACTACATACTAATTTGAAATTGACGGTTTGGTCTAAAACAATTGTCAATTTGGCTAATCTAGTTAAGGGGAAGGGAAGTCTGAGAGCTAACTAAAAGAATTTAGGTTTTTTTCCTCTTGAACCATTAATCTCGTCTCTAATGTTAGCTATGCGATTTTGCTTTAGATTTTGATATATAAATGGTTAATGATTCAGTTACAGTTTCATAATAACTGATATACTGGTTCAAGTCAAAAGGGGTTAAATGTTTATTACAGGATACTACTATACTACAGATACATAATTATCTGAGCCGTTTCCTGTCTCTTCCTATACATATGCTTATATCACATTCAAATTTCGTATGGGTTTGCCTAAATCTTCACTAAAATGAAAAACTGATGAACTGCAGTCTTTAATTGATTTTGTTTCTCATTTCTAGTTAAAGTATACATTTACAAAGTGTTATTTTTACTCATTTAAGATTTTGATTTTGCGAATTTTATTTAACATTCACGGATTATTCTAATCAACAGGGAAAGGATATTGTTGTGGACAATGTAATTGGTACAATTACAACTTCTTGGTGACTGGTGTCTGGATTATATTGAACAATGTGGAGGTAAGGACGATTTATGGATAACACTATAGAATTAAAAGTAATTTAAGTTTTCTTTCTGACTCCGACTCCGTAATCTCAGCAGCCCCTGTGGACGAACCATCGCAAAGTAACAATCAGCTGAACAAACTTTCATGAGATTTTGGTTGTTCTTGGCTTTCTCTTACGAGTAAGTTAAGTTATGATTTTTTTTCTGACCTGGCCATAGAGGGCGTGATTAACAGAAACCTTGGTCAGGTTCCCTAAACATACATACATACATACATACATACATACATACATACATACATACATACATACATACATACATACATACATACATACATACATACATACATACATACATACATACATACATACATTCAAACACGCACACGCGCGCGCGCACACACACACACACACACACACACACACACACACACACACACACGCGGGTGATTTTTAAAGTTGAATTTATTGGCATGAAATCATACTCAATTCTACATCTGTTAAGTTCATGTCGCCAGGGATAACAACAAATCTGGAGAACTAAAAAGATGAACATTTTGAAATGACAAATACTTGTAAAAGTGATAAAAATGACTAACTTATTTCTGAATCGTGTTACAATTATCAAAATAGAACTCAATCAGGTGACATGTATTGATCTTACTCAAGAATATCAAACCATGGGAATTGATAGCATTATTCTGGCAGAGGGATATTGTAAACACAAACATCCTCGCTGAACGGGTAGATTTTGAAAACCCCTGTACATGCGACTTTGTTTTTATGTCCTTGAACCCCCACTATTGTATTCTCCCTATTCACTACACAACACCGACCTCTACCGCTTTTGTCGTCGGTGATAACGTTGCTAATTCATGTGCACAAACTTAGGGGGTCGTTGCGGATCCGCAACCATGGTGACGGCTTGACCTAAATGACTTGAAAGCCAAACGACGTTGGCAAACACTGGCCCACTTTATAATAGATTGCAACACGCTCCAGGTTAGTTCAATGAAAGGTCATGCACTCTGCTCGGGTCGTGCGAAGTGTGAACAATACAAACTACAGATGGACAACAACGATTATAGTATCCTGCTAGCACATATAGTCCATCGTCCACATTATACTTTAAGTTATAGTAGGGTTCAAGATCTAGACACTTTTGCGTTATATTAATTAACCATAAAGTATTTATGCATAAAAATATGCAATGTCGCAATAATAGTTATTTCATACTTTGGAGTTTTCTTTCCAAATGGGCGGGAACGGAGACACCCATATATTTTAATGAATAATTAGTATGCATACAAAGACATTCCGGTTTTTGAACTCAGTCGGGTGTGATACATATTGTACATACGGGGTCTTCATAACCTGATCTCGTGACCTCAATTCGACACCTGCGCCCCATTGCAACAATTCATAGCTTTGAACAGTTCCTATGTATACGCTTCACTGCACTGTGTTTTTTAATACATCTCTGAATCACTGGCTTGATGATGCGGTCCACTTCAGTCATGAGCCTGCAGTAATTACCGGGGGGGGGGGGGTTGTTATTTACAAATCGGTTCTCAGGGAGGACCCTATTGTAGAAAATGAAATTAGGGGACGGAGGGTCACAGTTTACTTTGACTAATAATCATTGTATTTCTATCAATATTTTTTTATAATGTATTTCAAAGTTTAAAAAAATTTACCTATCTTTGACAAAAATTATTTTGTTATTTTAGCATCCCATCGCTGCCACCAGGTCCACATCCCATTGCTACAACATCCAACTACTGCAAACATTGTGCCACAGTATCAGAACATATCAGTCAAATCTCAACTTGTGGTGTAATGAGAGCATGGGAGTGAAAGGGAACCGTGAGATAAGATATTGGGGATAATGTGACGGATTGGGGATGTTGACATCGGTCACGTATGCTGTAGTGGGCCCATCTAGTCTTTGGGAGTTCTAGCCTTCAGATCATGTACCAATTAGATCTAAATATGGAAATATATCAATCCAGTGCATTCACACAAATTCACTGTGGTGGTAGTAGTGGTGGTAAAGAACCAATTAACATTATCAATGTGGTGGCAGCGGTGGATGACACGGCTCGATCGCGATTTCTTTATTTACCTCTATATATTTCCTTCGTTTGGTGTCCTTTGTTTTCGATTTTGCTGTTTCAGGAGTGATCGCTGCTTTCCTACGATCACTCCTGGAACAACAAAATAAAAAAAATAAATGACACTAAACGAAGGAAATAGAGGTAAATAAAGAAATCAAGTCGTATTCACAACATCAGATTTTAATCAGATTGTGGTGGGATAGAGTTCTTAGAAAACACAAGTCCCATTAATTCTGAGACTTGTGTCCGGACCTTTTCATTTCCGACAGTATTTTAACCATATTCTTGAAATATTTGAACGGGGGGGGGGGGTCATGCTTTAGATAAAGAAAATTGAGAGAGTGCCTATTCGTACGGAATAGGGGGAAATGTCACATTTTACGCAACAGATCTGCAGACAGAGCTTGGTCCCCTTTCCCTGTAATTACTGAACGCTCCCTAATGTGTCGAAAATCGTGCGCATAATCATGAGTCACGATACTTTATGTTTTCCTCCTCGTGACCAAACCGTCTAAACAAATATTAATTAGTTGGGTATTGCAAACCACAGACAAGGAAGTCTGTGTGCAAACACTATGTACTATCCTCAACTTTAACCGACATTGTACCCGGAGTAAATGTGAATTAGCATATTTAGAGTAAAAGTTGGTTTTTTCCTCTATAGTGGTCTGATTGCAAATTATGTTTTTCACAAGAAAATTAATACCTGCAGTCGAAAACCAAGTATTTGTTTATATTTGGCAGACGGAACTCGATTCTGACATTGTCCTCTGGCATTGTCCCTTCTACCTCCTTAGTACCTGTAACACTGATGGCTATAGTATAATTTAATGTTCTTACGTCTAAAATGCTGCATCATGAACATATGTAATCAATTTTGTTTTGAGCGGATACAAAACAGCCCATGCAACTGTCGATTCGTTCGACTTTGTACAATATAGACTTAATCCAAGAAATGGGAAATTTCTGAAATTTCAAGAAATTCAAGAAATTTCTGTTTAGGAGGTCCTAAGCCAACATAACTCAAAGAGTTTCAGATCGCATAAAGTCATTTAATGATCACAACAGTGTGAAACTTTTGTGTTATGGCTTAGGACCTCCTAATTTCTTGGATGAAATCTGTTATGCGCTGCTACTAATATTGCATTGTACACTGTTCTCTTCAGTGAGGAGCATTCATCAATATATATCGTTGCAATTGATTTATGGCAACGCCTCAGGCCAGTTAAAGAAAATGTTGTAGTTCGTAGTACTTAAGATCAGTCTTGATGATGCCATAGTTATGATTGGTTGGTGTTCTTTTTTTCCACTCATGGATTCCATATATAAACTTATGCATTCAAGTTTTCGTGAATTCTGCAGTGAAAAACTAGTAGGATAGGATAATCGAAACCACGTCATAATTGTTTCCTTTAATGTCGGCTAAAAGTAAACACTTTGCCAGTATACCTAGTGTTGTCTCATCACCATTATTTTAGATAATGCAATGCGCATAAATATATGAGCCGAAGTAAGGAAATACTAATTAAAGTTCCACGAGCAGTATCTCGGGTATTATTTGTTCTATCAAGCAACCAACGATATACAATTAGACATTGTACATGTTAATTAGATATCTATTTTCCATGATCTGCAAGTAGAATAGTAATAACTTGAAATAATGATTTATTTGGGTGCTGATTTTTGGGGTGCGGACCCTAAAATCAATTTGATTGAACATGTTGCACCATATTATGTGATCAGCTGCACCAATACATGTACCCACTGGTGATTCAATATTGTTGAGCATGTAGAAGATTACGGACGAGTCATTACGTCTAACAAAACAAAAACGTTCCGGTTACAGCTAGTGGCGCTTTAAGACCCACCGTCCGGACAGCCATGGTATCAAATTGTGAACATTCAACTTGTCACCGTGTTTATTATCTAAGAAAAAAATTCGGCTAATTATTCATATATATTTCATATGAAACCTCGCCCGGAAAAAACAACAAATAATTTTCTTTTAAGATATATGTCCATCTGGTCGTTCAGAAACCTCATTGAATAAATGAACGGCCTCGGTTTTTTTTATTGCTCTGTACATGTATGTTGCCATGTTACTTACTCTGAACATATCACAACATGACCCCGTAGTACCTTCGTGTCCTCAGCTAGCTACAGTATCTCGTTATGAGAGTGATAGAATTTCCCCAAGCTCAAATATACAATCAGTAACTCGGTCAAAAATGCACTTATAAAAAAGACCAATCTTATCTATACGATGGCAGGGGAGGGTCAACCGTGAGGTCAGGTTAATCGTATCTGTTGAAACTAGGTCAGGTCACGGCTTTAATACAACGAGCTTTGATTGACATTGATTGACAGGTGGACCCACTACGTATACACGATACCATGGTAACAAAACTTTAGGAATACGGGGATTTATTTAAATAACACCCTACCCACCAACAAAGTCAAGAAGTTAAGTTGTGCTAAATTTTGAACTGATAGAAATTTTATTGCGGGTGTAATCTACAGCTCACTGCTTGTTGGCTTTTAGCACTCCGCGGCCATTAAACATGTTAAATGTGCTCCTGTGACACTGCGTAAATCACAAGAAAGGTTACGACCTTCCCATATCGTTCAATGTTGCCAGCACATTTGGTATTTATGTCATAAACGAAAAAGATTATAGTTGTAAAATATGTACGTTTTGTATAAAAGACAAAATATATAATTACAGAACATGTGAAATTTCAGATATAAAGACACAATGCTGCAATTAAAAAAAAATAATTACATATTTCATTGTTGCCGTTACACTAGCGCGGTTAAAGTCTTCAATTTTTTAATACCATATTCTGACCCGTACCTTCATTGACATTTGAAATATTTAATTTCTTTGCAGACCTATAGAAATGGATTACAGTTCATGGGTCAATTCGAGTATCTTACATTTTTGAGCGAGTTAGGTGGTCCTTGTACAAAGCCAAAGCCATCAACATGGCGAAGTTGTCCTAAATACGCGTGTCTCTCCATTCTACTTTTCGGACTCGCAGGTGAGTGTAAGAACTTTCAAAATCCCCTTTAAAGCCGAGATTGCACAATTGTGCATTAGACTTTAACTTTTTACGGCATTTCCTACTCGTTTCCTTAGTATAAAAAGCAATAGACGATGTTTCATATATTACCCCCGACCTTAACCTGGGCACTACATATGACCTTATGCGACCTTTAGTCGGCAGCGGTGATGAGACAAACGAACCGACACCGTCGCACGAATAAATACATTGTCTATACAGGAGGTAACACTGTTCGAACGCAGAGGATAACACCATTTCGTTTTTCTGTTTTGTTTTTATGATATATTGAAGACGGAGGAGAAAGTTTCATCGGCGAGAGCTCAACGAGAAATACGGTCGTAAAATTGACAAATGCATAGAGAATGAAAAGGTGAGAGTTATCAAATACTACATGTGACCCAGTTGAATATTAATTGCGCGTTGGTGAATGGCAGCGCATAATGCCGTTGAAGTGAGGCGTAACGTTATACCCGGCTGTTACATTTAAAAGGGACTGGATTTTTAATTATTTTTTGAACTTTTTTATTGTATTCTATGCCAAAATATTTATAGTCAAATTAAACAACGGACTAAACATACTCTTTGAACCATTCAAACGGGAAACGAGTAAGCACCACGCGCACTACGAATTTGAAGTATACCGCCAAGTTGAAACACTTCGGACAGAAACCTAGACATTTATATTATATTATTAGTGTTTCCTTTACTTTTGACGCGCGAATAAGCTGGTAGAACAATATCTAAGGTTTAAGGTACTTAAAAATACCTTTGTCTTGTGATGATTTTGTTCCGTGTTTATTTTTTTTGATAACGGATACAAGTGGGCGATACTGTATACACTGTCAACCTGTGCACAGGTTAAAACTAACGCCCAAGTTTCGATTGCGTCATTATAGCGCCGTAGCCCAGTCTGCATTTTTAGAAACTAAATAAAACAGAACAAAATATAGAAAAACAAGCCTAATTATCTCTTTCAACATTTCTTGTTTATTATTCATTAGTAAATTCATTTTATTCACTTAATATATTCATAAATGTATGTCTATTAACTGAAATCACTTGTCAGTTTTTTCCATTTTTTTTTATATTTTATTTTTCATGTATAATTTAATTTAATTTGTGTCTGAGACTAGTTTGACTAAAACATTGGATTATGTATTCAAAGAAATAAGAACTGTTTTGTTCCTATAACAAATAATTTCAGACAGCTCATCTACTTGTGTGAGATTGGGGTTGATGGCAACAAGGTAACATTCTTCCCATAAGATAATGACTCCAAATATCCTGAATGTTAGGCCTAATAAAAAAATCATCATCAGTTATGTAGACTGTCTGTGTTCTGTGTCATCAGTATTGTGTGTTTACATCATCAGTTATGTAGACTGTCTGTGTTCTGTGTCATCAGTATTGTGTGTTTACATCATCAGTTATGTAGACTGTCTGTGTCATCAGTATTGTGTGTTTACATCATCAGTTATGTAGACTGTCTGTGTTCTGTGTCATCAGTATTGTGTGTTTACATCATCAGTTATGTAGACTGTCTGTGTCATCAGTATTGTGTGTTTACATCATCTTTTATGTAGACTGTCTGTGTTCTGTGTCATCAGTATTGTGTGTTTACATCATCAGTTATGTAGACTGTAAGTTTCATTTTGTCTAAATTGGTGCGACAACACAAATTTAAAAAAATAATAATAATTTTATTATTTTTATTTTCAACAAACCTGTCACTCAGTCTTCTGTTTATGGCTGTTACCGTTCTTTTTATTTAGTATTTTAGAGTACGTGCGTATCTGGGACAGATGTAATTTGCTTGTTCATGATTGGTGGGGCAGTTGTTTTCACTGAAGTAGGGATGGTTATTTTTGTGTTTCTACCCCAGACTGCAGACTACATGGGCTTTAAACACGAGCAAAAAAGACCAACACAAGAGTATATAAGTGATGTGCGCGCTGACCAGAATCTCTTTCTTTTTTTTTTTCTTTTTTTTCCTTTTTTTTTTGGGGGGGGGGGGGGGGCACTAAACTGTATTTTATATTCTACAGGTTCTATGTCATCACTTAGTGTGTTTACATTATCAGTTCTGTAGACCCTAAACTGGATTTTATTTTGTGTGTTCTATGCCATCACTAAGTGCATTTACATTATCAGTTCTATAGACCCTAAACTGGATTTTATTTTGTGTGTTCTATGTCATCACTATGTGTGTTTACATCATCAGTTCTGTAGATCTTAAACTAAGCCTGGGCAAGCCAGGTTGTAGTATTTGAAATGGAATTTTACAATCATTATTTTTGTAGTAATCTATGTGATCAGTTAATGTCTAACAGTCTAGTGGGAGAAAATTGCTCTTTATTGGCTACATCAGAACTGAATACAAATGTTTGCCTTTCACTTCTTCATCTATAACACTAAGCGAAAGTTTTGTTTGAGAGGGGGGGGGGGTAGTATTTTACAATAGGCAGAATGGATATGAAAAATATTAGTGGAGTTATGTTCATGTGACAGTTCTAACATGAAATTTGTGGGATTTGTAACTGTCGATGATGCCTATCGAGTGCTACACATATGCAGCGATTTGACTTATTCGAGTTGTGGTTATGCCATATGTCAGTTTTTATCTGACAAAATATGTATATCCCGTGCAAAGCACAGGTTATTTTCTACTATCAAGTTATACCTGTACATACATACATGCATAATGAGGCTGGTTATCCTAAATTTGATCCAAATCCATTCCATTGTATTCAAGATTGTTATGTTTGTTTGGAGAAATCATAAGATTGTGCATCATCCAGACAGTCAGGTTTTATGCCCTTATGTTGTTACAAACTGCTTTTGCAGCTGCCCAAAGCTTTTTGTTTTAGCCTCAGGCATTTGTAGTCAGTGTTCACATTGAAGTTTATTTACAGTGCCAAGTCAACTCTGTTGTTGCATAGTCAATGTGAACCATTGATAAACAATAAACTGTTGCGGTGTGGTAAACGAGTATGGCTACAGCACAGGAACTGTTGCTCTATGTGACAAAAAAGTGAAATTGTACAATGTGGTTTGGTGCCAGTGAATACTATACCTACAGATATTGCTTGGTATTGTAAAAATATATGTACCCTAACTGTAGTTGAAACATATCTATATTTTTCCATACAGTGTATATATATTCCTTTAGTATTTATTCTTTGTCATTTCACATAATTAAAAATGAACCGTGTGTCATTTTGTGACATTTATGTGTGATGATTACAGGGATTTCACACTATGTGGATATGCATGTGGTATCCTGTAGTTATAAGCTCACTGACGTACCAGAAGTGATGGCCTTTCATTGCATCCTTGTCAACTAAATATATGTTTAAGTCAGAACTAAGCTATGTTAGTGCTCTCTTTAATTCAATGATGTCATCACTGTTAATAATATTAGCTTGTCAAATATTAAGCCAGACATTTCTGTTTTATATCTCTGTTGTCCACTTGTGTGAAGTGAAGGACATTGGATGGGGCAACTTTTCATAGAAAAACGCTACAAATAGCACAGAAATGATAATGGCCAGAACTAGAGCAAAGGTCTTAGACAATGGATAGGAATATGTCAGAGATTTATAATATTAAAATTTCCGTGAGTTGTACGTAACCTGTGACATTTGAAGGATTGACATAAATTATAAGAATTCATACTGGTAACAAACAAGATTTATAAAAATGCTGCTACTTGATGATTCTACTGTGGATTTCTTATGTGACGCTGGTATTTCACGCCTACACAATAGTGTACACACAAAAGCAAACAATGACATCAGACATATTTTGATGTGCTTTTTCCCCGAATAACCTTTTGTTGTCACGACAGGTGATGACCCATGCAAACAGCACCTACGTTATTGGTTTTAGTTCAGTATTTTGACTCCATGATGGAATATTCCACAAGTAGTCATATGCTGTATTTATTTTTGCTAATTTAAATACATTTTATTGGGATTATGAAATCTAAAAAATACAAACACAAAAGAGGGTACCTATCTTTGTATGAAAATGTTGTGTTTACCATTTCTCTATCAAATGAACGAACAGAGAAGAACTCTAGTATTTCAAGTCTATCGATTGAATCATTGTAAAGGTATACAAATTGAAACTAAAGGATGCATTTATCAGCATCAAGCCAAAAAAAAAGGACATTTTGTGATCAGGTTATGTTGCTTTATACAGTCAATAAGACTGTCCAGTGTTGAACTCTGAAAGTCCGTGTCCTTTTAACAAAGTGTGATATCGACATTATTTGCCCTGTTGTGACCTTTCACCTTCGGCTTACATAGACGTGCAAATATGCATGTTTAGCCTCTTCTGTGTATAAATTGGGACGTGACATAATATCCCATTTACCTAAATTGACATAACTATCATCAACCACTTCCCCACCAAAGTATTGCAGATGAAATTCTCATGCATATAGTGTGTAACTGCTGTAAGTATTTTGTATTCCTTCATCACAGTCTGTGGTTGTTATTGTTTACTTTCAAGGGGCACAGTCTGTAACTTTGGTATTGTTTACTTTAAAGGAGCAGTCTGTAATTTTGTGGTTGTTATTATTTACTGTAAAAAGGGCACAGTCTGTAACTTTGCTATTGTGTACTTTCAAGGGGCACAGTCTGTAACTTTGTTATTGTTTACTTTCAAGGGGCACAGTCTGTAACTTTGTTATTGTTTACTTTCAAGGGGCACAGTCTGTAACTTTGTTATTGTTTACTTTCAAGGGGCACAGTCTGTAACTTTGTTATTGTGTACTTTCAAGGGGCACAGTCTGTAACTTTGTTATTGTTTACTTTCAAGGGGCACAGCCTGTAACTTTGTGGTTGTTATTATTTACCTTAAAAGGGGCACAGTCTGTAACTTTGCATTGTTATTGTTTACATCAAAGGGGCAGGCTGTAACTTTATGGTTCTTGGTGGTTACTTTAAAGGTACACAGTCTGTAACTTTATGGTTGTTACTGACTTCTCTTGTTAAAAAGGACACATTAAATCTCATTGTTATTTCCTTAAACCTGTAGTAGCTATAACTGGGTATTATATTTTTGATCAGACAACCAACAATATATTTCCTGAAAATTGTTAAAATACCAATAATGAAACATTGTGCATGTCAATTAGGGGTCTATTTTATTTGTAAGTAGCATAGTAATAAGTTGAAATTGTGATTAACTGGAGAACTAATTTTTGAGTTTGGACCCAAAAATCAATTTAATTTTATATATTTCCCTATATGTGTACTGCTACGCAAATATGTTTAACCATAGGTGGTTCAATATGTTTCAAGATATATGATATTAAGTCATTATGTCGGACAAAAAAGTTTCAAAAACTGTTCGAGTTGCAGCTTTGAAGTGCACCAAGGTCTAAAATCTAGCATTTGGCCAACTTTTGTAGATGCATCAGGTATTATCAGGTATTACCAGGTATTTCTAAGATACTGTAACAAGATCGAGGAGGAAAGGGTAAGGTGAGGCCCTATCTATCATCACTTACTTGACATAGCTGAGAAGTTATGCAAGGAATGGATAGAAAGTCTATTGTGGTGAGATGCAGCAGTGCTAAACTAGTAAATATCATATGTAGGCATCAGTTTGGAAGTAGAAATAGTCAGATTTGGTTAAAAGGGGAATTGAAGGGTGAATGGACAACTATTTGAAATTCATTATGGATGTTTTAAAACCTAGGAAAAATAATATTTTTGCACAATTTGAAATTGGAGATTTAGAGTTGGCATTTAAATTATCAACAACAATAACAACAACATTTTTTGTTAAAATCAATTATGACTTTACAACAACAACAACAACAACAACAACAACAACAACAACAATAACAATAACAAATTATTTTCAAATGAGTAAAGAATGTTCCTGAAAATAAGTAAAATAATACTCCAGTTACAGCTAGTGCAGGTTTAAAACATGAATTGATTACAAGAAATGTAAACTACTGTGTGAGATGGAATGTATAACATTTAAAAGTGGCCAAATATTCATTGGTATACACATAGGTCTTAATGAGCAAGGTGATCCAAGTCAGCTGGGACCCTCTTTATAAACTAGCCTGGCTACAATGCCATTGGCACCATTTTTTTAAAAAGTTTGGCAACCCCGCCAGCTTATACAAGAGAGGATATCCTGTAATAGTCTTTAGTTTTTTGTGCAGTGACCATTATATATAATAATGTATGTAGGAGAAAAGGGAAAAAAAAGTGAGATATTTAGAGGTAGCTGTTCCATTCATTGTCAACAGAGAACAGTCTAGTAGAGAATATGTCTTCAAAATAAACTGAAACAGTCAACAAAGTTGTAAACTTGAAAAATGTATATCTATTTATCAAAAGAGAAATATCTAGAGAGAAAATGTGTCAGAAATGAGCTGAAACAGTCAACAAAGTTTAATAGGGTGTAAACTTGAAAAGTGTATATATTTTTATCGAAAGAGAAATATCTAGAGAGAAAAGCTGAAACAATTGACAAACTTGGTGTGAACTTGGAAAATGTTTCATTTATTTGTCATGAGAGAAAAATCTAGAGATGAATTATTTTAGAAATATAGCTGAAATTGATCAACCCAACTAAAGTGTAAATGTGAAAAGTATTCCATTTATTTATCGAAAGAGAAAAATCCAACAAGAGAAATAAGCTGAAACAATCAACACAGCTTTAGACTTGGAAAGTGTCCAAACTGTCTACTGCCTGCATGTCTTCTTTGACAACTCTGGCATTCTGTAAATATCAGGTTTGAGGTGATCTGAGTGGGTTAATGGTGACAGTCAAACCTTTTCTAGATGTCAGTTGATAAATTGACAAAAGACCCAATGATACAGGGCAGAGGTTATATCGCTGACATACACTAGTCATAACCTGAAGCATCTATGCTGTACACATAGTTCACATTGTAGTTGCTTTGAAAGACATTCATTGACCTTTGACCTCCCAGTACTAAATCTCTTGTGAACAGTCTGTCAAAATATAAAAGAAGAAACTTGTCAATTTCAAAACATTCATTTTGAAATATTGAATATTGTATTTAGCTGAGAGAATATCTAATATCAATATAATCTATCGCACATTAAATGTACAATAATTTGATACAAACATTTTCTAATGATTTATCTGGACTAAAAATAGCAAATTACAGGTAATTCTAGATCCTGCACAGTAAATCGATTGTGACCTATTTTACTTACTACAGGAAAGGTCATGACAAAAGACTGCACAAAGGGCGTGTTGAGGTCAAGGTCTGACCCTTGACCTTTGTGGTATATAAAATAGAAATGCTGTCACGTACACATGTTATGATGGGCCAAGTCAGCTTGATAGATGCATACAGGGTGGCCTTTGCCATGGTTACTTGTGTGTACATTGTATGTCATATACAGTGTGTTATACAGTGTGTATGTACAGCTGCTTGTGTGCACGTAAAAGTGCTATATAAGGAAAAGAAGTCATTGGGTTGAAATTTCACCGATTCCGAATACATGGGTTTATAAAGTTCATTGACTTACTGGAGTATCAAAGTGGCCATATGGATGAGGTTTGGATATTTATTTTGGATTTTTAATTTACAAAACAATTTTATCATGGCTTCCTACTTAAAAAATCAAAGCAAAACAACATATGCCAAGTCCTTGCTTGTAACCCAGTAAACTGCAAAAGATTAGTAAATGTGTAGAATGACAATAACAAACATTTTACACATTGTTTAGCTTTTTGCAAGGTATTGAGTGACAAACACAGACTTGGTCTATGTTGTTTCACATTGATTTTCCAAGTAAGAAGTCACAATAAAATTGTTGTATGAATTATTAAACCAAAATAAATACCAAATCACCATCTCATAGCCACTTTAAATAAATAATATTAGCTGGGTTTAGATTTTAATTTAAAATAACAGAATGATCCCCAATAATTTCCATGTCTCATTGAAATAAACTTCATCACAACTTCTGACTTGCAAGGGTTTCAATCCAAAAGTGGTTCCTGCATGTTATCTTATCAGTAGAGGCTGCCATAAGGACTACATAGGGTTATTATTCTTGATGAACTTTTTTTATTATATAGCTCTGCTCAGCAACAATCATCCACACCTACATTTTAACACCAATCTGAATTCTGCCTTTAAATAGCATGCCTCATAGCCTATTTTTACAATGTATGTATGTCAATCCATACTCCCTATCTGCATCCACTACCCCAAGATCCTGGCCAGATAAGGACCTCAAACTTGAAGTCTAAAGTTCAAATGTCATTTGAAATTCAAAATGCCAATGTCTATATTTATTTATTTATTTATTTGTTTGTTGCCATGGAAGAATTTACCATCAGTGACCTATTGACAAGATCAATTGCATTTTAGATGGTTTCGTTGTTGCAAGTGAAATTTTTGCTGATATTTAACAAAGTGAAAGGTTAAACTATCCTTTAGGCTGTACGCATAAGAAAAGTACTTTTTTTATATGTTAGAAATTGAATGCGAAAAGTTGCAGGTTGCGAATAGCTGCTGGTTTTGTTTTATAGACTAATTTTATATGAGTGTTTCTGTCAATTTTATTGATCCAGTATTTTGTACGTGTCTTATATGTGTATTTCTCTGTGTGTTTTACTTATCCTGTTTTTGTTGTCTTTTAGAGGGCCCCGGGGAAGACTAGCTTTTAGCTAACCTGGTTATCAGGTGAAATTTTTGTTGATATTTAGCAAAGTGAAAGGTAGAACTATCTTTTAGGCTGTAGGCATAAGAAAAGTACCAGATTTTTAACCCTCTTTAAATAAAGTTTAAATAAAGGTTAAATAAATAAATATTAAATAAATAATTCTGTGATATTTGGTGGTGTACTACATTTTGTTGCTTTGCTTAGAAATTGAATGTCAGAAGTTACAGGTTTAGTTCTGTGATCTTTGGTGGGGTATACATTTTGTTGTTTTGTTTTGTATGTACTAAACAAGAAAATGCTTGGTATGAAATCAACACCTTTTCCCATCTGTTAGTGAAGGGTCAAAGGCTGATGACTGGTCAGTCCCATGTTTTTCTATTTATATTATCTTATCAGTGGATCTATAAGGATGGATAATGTCATTCTTTTGTTCTGAACCAACTTTTTCTAGGGCTCTGCTAGTATCTGTTTTTCAAACCTAAACTTTAGTTTTAATTGGAACTGAATGAGCACTGTACATGCAGCAGGTTTTCAATTTGACATGTTCACTTTTCTGTGACCAAAGGTAGGCATGCATGCTTTTCAGTTAAGTATGTTCAATTTGTTCATCACAGGTATGTACAGTAGGTAGGCAGGCACGCATGCCATGGCCATGACCTTAGTACAGTTTGTCAGCTCATATATCATTGCAGGGAAGTGAGCAAGGTCAACAGGATAGAAAACCCACTTGTTGGCAGCAGTATGTCAAAAACCAAAGCAAACATTGTTTGTGTATAAAACATATGCTGTTCTTTGTGATCCTCTCTCAATACTTTCTTTGTTAGGAAACCGTTTTATCGATAGTGAATCCGATTTTGTGAGCTTAGATGTGTATTTTCAATACTACTGTTTTAAGATCCATTAAGTCTTGATAGCAGTATAGTTAAAACATCTACCTCTAATATTTGCAGAAAAAATTCACAACTTAGATATCCACAAATGGTATAAGTAGTTCTTTCAATATTTTATATTGCCTGTCCCAATTTGAGTAGTGGTCATGTAGGTGTAAGTAAAACAGCGCCACCAGTGGTCATACTAGCAAGACATGGTTGAAAAATTTCCATGATCAGTTTCTGAGAGAACCTGTTTCTAACAAGTTTAATTTGTATATTTAATGATTTCAAATATTTTGTTCAGTCACGAATTTTAATAAAACCAATTCTTTCAATGGTTAAAAAATTCCCAGAATAATTTCTCAAAGAACCTGTTTGTACCATGACAAGTTTAGTATACATTTAAAAGGGCACAAGCTGAGTTTTATACATACTTGGTCATAGTTTTAACTGCATATGTAAAAGGTACTCGCATTATTGTATCTACTGAAGCATATTTAACCACCACTTGCAATTGACTGAACTCAAACCTGGTATTAAGATATAACTCATAAACGATCCAATGACGTAATTTACTCTACATTATCAAAAAATGTTTGGGAAATCTTTACTATGAAATCAGCTATTCTAAACATAGCCATAAGACAGTTGCAATGTTATAGGTGACATGCATCAACATTAATATCATACTGGAATGTGGTTTTATTTAAGTATTTTTACTTAAGTATAAATATGCTTATGAACTCAGCTTGTGCCATTTTAATGATTCAAAATATTTGTTCTGTCAGAAATGATAATGAAACCAGTTTTCTTCCAAATTTTTATTGTTGGATTTCTCCTTATATCTTGATAGGTAAGAAACAGACCAATCAGAATAAACCAGCTTGACGGAAAAAAGAAAAACCGAAAAACTGATACGAAATAAAAGATTAAGTCTCAAGACATGGAAAAGAAGTTATACAGTAATTTGGGAAACAAAGCCAATGAGAGTAGTCCTAATCAGCGTTTTATGTCTGGTGAAGCTGGAACTGGTCAAAGTGGAGTTCTGTCACTTGTTGACAGTAAAAGTAGTGTGAAAATCACATCCAGACATTCACCAATAACAACACAACTTAGTCATCCACAGACTCTGATTCGACATGAGGCTGCAGACTCAAGCGCTTTGACTGGTCGACAACAAGGTGGTAGAAGACAGAAACGACAAAGTCATAGTCAATCAGATGTTCGTAGACCGCCAGACCAATCAGAAGATCTCAATAAATTTATGGCTACCCAATCAAAAGATATCTTCAAATTTAGCAAGGCTTTGATTGAAACAAATAAAAAACGGAGTCTGGATGAAACAATTTCTGGTGCACTTATTGACACTCAGGCTAGTGATAATGGTGGTCAAGAAAAGATAGGAACTTTTAGTAAAGCACTTGTCAACCTTGCCAATCTTTCAGCATTCAAACAAATACTTTCTGGAATTGGTGATGATGGTAAAACTCCTGACGAAGCTGCACTTTCTGAGAGTATCTCAAATGTTCTTAAGCATGCAGACAGAAAGCCAGTTTCCAGATATGATATGATGGAGGGGCTAGAGTTCCAAGATCCTAAAAGAGCTACAGATACTCCAAGTGACACTACCTCACAGAATAGTGACAATTCAGATAGTGTACAAACAGATTACATTATGTCCAGACTGTTTCAGGATTTGCAAAAAATGGGAAAACCACCACAGACAACAAGTAGTAGTAGTGCAGTTGTTGACGGAAGCCATCCAAATCAAAGCACCGTGGCGCCAGTCTTGGGGAGTAATATCAACCAACAATTTGTTGTCAAAAACAACTCCAAAAAGCGTAAATCACGCCAAAGTGCTACAGAGGGATACAAACTAAATGTTTCAAATCCAGAATTTTCTCTGAACAAACAATCTAGGTTGCCTCCCCAGACACAAAAAAGGTTCTCCACAGAGAGTAATCATGAGATGATGGAAAAGAAGAAAGTGTTTGTGCAGCTTAAGGAGGAAAGAAATAGTCCGGACAGAACCCATGCTAAAAATCCAAATTCCATTGCTTGGTCTCAAAGTTCCAGTGTCGCACATTCACCTACAAGTACCCCATTATCAGCTGCATCAGATTTTGTCACTTCTCAAGGTATGAAAAATCATGTCACACAACAAAGCAATTCAAGTATGCTGTATAATTCTACTAGACGGGTTGCTACACCAGACGGTCCATCACTTTATAGTTTACTGAATACCAGCAAGCAAAGTGGATTCAACCAAAAGCCAGCAGCTTCGCATGAAAAACTACCATCGCCTATGACTTCAGATATATCAAAAAAAGAACGTAATAATAAGGAACTTGGTGATGGAGATGTAAAGGAGCTAGTTACAGAAATGCACTGGAAGAAGTTCAGGTCCATAATCACAGGCAACAGAAGACAAAGTGAGGAAGTTGCTGTTGCAGCTCTTACTTCTATGAAGACATTTCCTGGAAGAAGACATAGTGAAGATGTTGCCGTTGCTGCTCTAAATTCAATGAAGACACTCGCTGGTGGTTCTCCTCAGGCTTCTTCAACAGCCACATCTCCAAGTATCCCAAATCAGGGAGTTGTGACTGAGTTGCCTGCAAATCTGATCTTTCAGTGTTCGTCTTGTTCTGTTAGCTTTCCCCATCCACAAGCTCTTCATATGCACTGCATCCAGCAACATGTCAAGAAGTCCCTGGAATGTGAATGTGGTAGGAAGTATCGTCTTTTTTGTGGGCTAAAAAGACATCAACTGACCAACTGTCCAATGAGATACAAAGACACCAGCACTCCTGAGGTACGAGTTCAGTCTCCAGAAGTACGAGTTCAATCTCCAGAACCAGACACATCTAGTAATTCACTGAAAACCAGGCATAATTGTCACAGTGATTACAACGCCAAGTGTTCAGCCTGTGCGAAAAATATCAATAAGATAGAAGGTCAGCCTGTGCCAAATCCAACGGTCTCAGTCCTAGACACACAACCCTCACAACCACAACTTCATCCATCATATGCAAATCATGAAAGACCAGATGCATCAACAGAATCAGTACAGTCACCTCTACAAGAGATGTTATCGTCTCCTCTGTCAAATAAACCAGAAGATAGGATAGACACTACAACTGAGGAGAGTGAATCTAAAGGACATTTGCACTCCTTACTAAGTAAAATAACAGCCCCTCAACAAAACATCCCAAGTCCAAGAACTTGGGCAGGAAGCACAGAAACCAAGAACTCATCAAGTTCAGATATGGATAAAAACAGAGAAGCCTCAGACAATCCACCTACTGAAGCAAAGGCTGCGTATGGAAGGACACTGTATGACTTTGTGACAGCTATTCTAAGTGGAAATCAAGAAATAGAGGAAGAGAAAACAAGAAGTCTACTGAATCAGCAGGACAAAAGTGATAAATCTCCCGATACTGAGAAGATCTCCTCATCAGAGAAACCAGCAGAGAGTCGAGATCAGAGAGGAAATGTTTCATTGAACACTACGCAGCTACTAACCCACTGTGATGGTAAAGGGGGCATAGACAACCAAGAAAGCAATAGTGAAAGGCGTACAGTCAGACAGCAGCAAGACTCCAATAGGCATAAGGCTACCAATTCTGAGGCAGATAAAAAAGAACAGCTTGTGCGTAATACATTTTCTGCAATTGTGAGGGAAAATGAAGATTCCACAAATGTGAAGGAAAATGAGTTTTCCACAGATTTGAGAGAACGAGGAGACAGCAGCAGTTCAACGATACCAATCAGTACCAACACTGACAACCAAGAATATGCCTCTCTGGTAGAGTCTAGTCAGCAGCTACAAAATGATGATGAAAAACAACAATTTCGTCAAAGATTAGCAACAAATACTGTGGAGACAAAAGATGTTGCAAGCCCAGAGGATGATGTCAGACCAGAACCTAGAGCCGAAAAACCACCAGCCATAGCTCCACATACCAGCACCAAGAGGCAAGGAAATACAGTGGTGACGACAGAAACAAAATATATTGAAACAACTCTTGAACATTTTGTTACAGCTGTGGTTTGTAAGGCATTAACCGGCCAGATGACTGAGCTGCAAACATTACTTAATTCTGCTACAACTATAACTGATGCAACTGCAGCCAGTGCTGCAGTTGATACTACTACAACACAAGATATGTTGTCGGAACCAAAAGATGGAAAGGCAATGCAAAGTAGTAGTGGAAGTACAGGAAAACGGAAAATAACCATGGTTCAAGAAAGTCAACTTCCGAAACAACCAAAGTTAGCATCAGTTGAAACACAAAGGGAAAGCGATATATATGAAGAGAGGGGCTTGCAACAGTGTGCAGTAGAAGAAAAATATGCAAACACTCCCGAATTCGCCAGACAAAGAGCAGCTGATGTTTCTACAACTTCTACTGAGCTATCAATCCAAAAGAATCCATCTCAGTTACATGGTTGTATAGACAGGCATGTTAGATCGCAGAGCAGTGATGGATTTGGTGAGAGGAGTTTACCACAAATTTTGTCTGTTCCCGGAATACCCTCAACACTTCCACTGAAAGAAGAGATGACAACACATCAGGAAGGCTTGGCTACACAGTTGCCATGGCAACAAAGCACCATGGGAATGCAACCAATGCAATTTAGACAGGAGTCCGAGAAAGACCAACTAGAGCCATTAGATCTTAGTATCAATAAGTAGCAAGCAGAATTATAGGCAATAACCACAACTAGCATCACGTTAACTTTAAGTGGTTTTGTGATCAAAGCCATAAAAAACTTTAGCCAGTGTGTGCGACTTTTGAATTTTTGTTTTATCTAACAACTTCTACCTCCGTGAAGATTGTAATTAATTGTGCATTATGATAAATGCTTCATTTGAACACGGAATCGATAAATAATTCCTTTGTTTCACACAACTATAAATTTGTTAACGCATCTAAGGATAGGACTTGTATATAACTTTGTACTCTAAAGAAGTTGTTCTTGTTCAAGTTGTACATTTTAAGATTTGTGGCAAATGTCTGATAAAAACAAAAGCAAAGAAAACATCAACACAAGGAGTGCTATGACAATATTCCCCATATTAACGTCGATCAAATTTTGTTTGTCATCTGGCATAAAATTCAATTTCATTGCAACAATTCTTTTTGCTTCAGGGAAGATAATTATAAATGATGTTATTTAACTTTCTGTTTAATTAAAATATCCATTTCAGGTACATACTATTGAAGATATCTAAATTATATTATACAACTATATGTGTATTTCTTTCAAGTAGACATTTAAAGATTTCAAAAAACGAACGCCGATTATATGTTTTCCATACTGTTACATGGACAAGACATTGGCTGATAATCTGATTTTCTCTATTTCTTTCTTGATGATTTATAAGTCTGTTTACTTTCTGATTTTCCATTTTACTATTTATATTTATAAGAATTATTCATTCTTTCTTCAAAAAATAAGTGAACTTAAAAGAAGCAAAAAAAAAGAACTTAGTAAAATCCAAAGAAATTTCTATACTACTAGCCGTTTTTGTAGTGATGACATAGTATATTTTTTAATCATATTTTTCAATGTTAATGAGTTATGTTTCATGGGTAAACTTACTTGGTGTGAGGACATAGGGAGGTTTGCACCTACAGGTGGCAACTGAAAACAAACCCATCATGATAAAATTTTGAAAATGTTCCCTTAGTCTAGTTCCTGACGACCGTATTTCAATTTTACACTGTTATCTTCACACATAATGTCTAGTCAATCTCGTTACTCAAGGCGTTAAATGTGGGGCAACTCCATGCTGGGCGAAGCAGAAAACGGCACATGTCAGTAGTAACCAATCACAAATTGACAAACTGTTGTCATCGCTCATTAATATTCATTGATACAGCTGGACTAATATGATATGCAAATGTCCAACTGAACTCCATCTCCAGTCTAAGTTAAACACAGAACTGCCCTATATGAAGAGGATGATTTTAGACTCTTCAGCTAAAAAAAACCAGACCTCATTTTAGACCAAAGGGCTAGAAAACGCACCCCAAAGGCCAGCACATATACATATACTCAAATAAGGGGAGTAGACCCCGGGATTCAACTATGCTGGCCTTCACTCCTGGTCTCAAAACAGTGAACAGTTTCCAAAAATACAAGATGGTGGGGTGGAAATGAAGTTGTCAGATAGGAAATCCCTATGTATGGTACATACTCTCATTACCAAGTGAGTTTACTACCCACTAGAAATAATAATGATGATAAAATTATTAACAAGCCATTGACTTTGTGTTGGAAAATTTTACTCATTCATGATTCAGAAGAAAACATCTCTTCAGAATTGTAATTCTCAATTAAAATTCTGTGTATCACAGTTTATGTTAAAAATTCACTTTTACTCTTTATTTGAAAATTATATATATTTCAATTTAAATATTTAAGGATGGCTATAGTAAGTGAAACAGCAGATTTTTACTTTTCATGAAACAGTGTCCTCTAGTGGCGGTCTATGACTAACAGGCAACAGTGTAACTTGGAGATACGTTATGCCAACAGTCATAGGTTAACAGATGACAACTTGTAAAGTAAAAAATCATTTGCCATTTATGAAAAAATACTCGATTTGTTTAATGGTGATTTTACATACGAGTAAATTTAAGTATTCTTAATATTGATACGCACAATTTTTTGTTTTGATAATAGTTGTGAAGTATACTATAAAATATCTATCATTTAGCTAATTTTAAAGGGGCACAGAGTTTAGACAATTTAAGCGTAAGGTGTGCTGCATATTTAAAAGGTACTCACAGTATTATACCTACTGAAGCACTCTTATAGCCACCACTTATAATTAACTGAATTCAAACCTTGTAATAGGATATAACTCATAAATGATCTGATGACAAAATTTATCATATGTACAAAAATTGTACAGGAACTCCGTGTGATGAAGGGAATATTTCCAGTACCATGTTTTAGTGCACCCTTCCAGTAAACACTCTTCTAATAAACGGCCACACGCTGCGTTTATATGTTTTTGTGATGCAGTTTTACTGCATTTTGAAAGATACTGTATGCTACTTACTGGTGTATACTGAACCATTACTTGCAATTAAGTGAACTCAAACCGGGTATAAAGACATAACTCATAAACTATCTGATGACGTAATTCATTTTAAGCACAGTAAAATGTTGAGGAAATTCCTACTATACGATCAACTGTTCTAACCATGCCAGAAGACAATTGTAATCTTGTAGAAGACAGCATCAACAGTAATATTGTACGAGAATAGTTTAATCAAGGCTTCATGTATTTTCACTTGAGTAAAGAGTTTATAAATTCAACTTGTGCCACTAAAACTAGTAAAGGCAGAGATTTATGCATAGTACTACATGTAAATATTTATGACAAGATATAAAAAACTGGAAATATTGGAATTAACGTACCGTCATTTTAAGTTTTTCCAAATATTTGCTAAAAAAATACTACCAAACTAGAGAGAGTATAGAGTTTCAATTAAGTGACATGATGTTTTTTACGTCTCACAAAAACGTTTGGTTTTTTTTTGCGTATTACATAAATCAAAATACAGAGACTGATAACATGAACACATGAAATATGTGACATTTTATTTCACTGTGAGCACAAATAAACAGTTTCATATTTCAATATTTCCTTGTTTCATCTGACAGTGATGATGATTTATGTTCACAGTGAGATAACGTGTATCATTTTATACTATCAGTGCCCGCATTTGTTTTGAGTAATTTGTAACAAAAGACCCTCTGCCAGACATGGAAAACATCGTGCCACAGAACTGAAACTCTATAGTCACTCTGGTTTGGTAGTAACATCGTGCCACAGAATTGAATCTCTATAGTCACTCTGGTTTGGTAGTAACATCATGCCACAGAATTGAAACTCTATAGTCACTCGTTTGGTAGTAACATCGTGCAACAGAACTGAAACGCTATAGTCACTCTGGTTTGGTAGTAACAGATAGTCAAAGGATGACTCTCAGTTTATATTATTTTCACTATTGAAAGTCAAAGTCGAAATTCCCCTGAAAATTGGAAAAGTTTGTGGGTGTAAGCTCTAACAAATATTTCCAGGTACAGAATTTGAACACCAAATGATACAAGTTTTACTAATTTACGTAATTGCATTCTACCAATAGAGGGCACTATTGAGCATAAAAGAATGTCATTCTATGAAACTAGTTTCGTCCAAAATTAAACAAAATTCGAATGCAATTTGTGTTTTCTATTTGTTATGTACTACCTCATACTGCATGTTGTGTTATATTTGCAGGCTTACCAGGGTTAGATGTTGAATGTTTTTTAAATTTTATCTCACTATAAAGTGTTACTGTTATTTCAACTATTATGACTTTGTTGATTCTTTATAGTGTTCTTATCATTGGTGAATTTTGGGTAGTAATTGGTAAGAAAAATCTATGATTTGTTCATTCTCACATTTTTTGTCACTGAGGCCTTAAAAATATTGTTTGGTTCCGGTTACCCGACCCCACTTTAGCTCTTCACTGCCGACCCTAAACTTTATATTACGTATTCAAGGAAAAAATAATAAAATCACAAAAATTGTGAATTCTCACGAGAAATAGTGGATGCAGAAACTGCCATCAACTTAAAAAGATACTCTAAAACTGTTCTTCCAATCTGTAATGGCTGTACATCTGATAGGAAGAAATAAACAACACAGAGACCATTTGGAAACAATGGAAAACCTGAACTAGACACTCACACATGAAAAAAATATATAATAAAATAAAAATAAAAACCTACCTACCCCACCTATTCTAAAATTGAGCTTAACCAGAACCACACAGTTTTTTTATTAGGCCTAAGCTAGGCAAAAGTATTCAACAAGCTGGACACATAGCTTTCATGAGTCTAGAGACTTTGCCATCGGGCTTTACATATTGGCTCAAGAGACATTGTCAAGGCATATAGCCAAGTCACTCAGCTAAGTTCTCCTTCTCTATACTTTCTAAGGTATTTTTAAATATACACTTTAACCTCTTTGTAATGGACTTTGTTTGATAATATGAACATTCTATTAAACAAACCACCAAAGGGACAATCGTACAATGTCACACAAGTTCAATAAGCGAACTGTTCGTTTACGCAAAACACCCCTCCCCCTCCATCTATACGAACATTCAGAAGTGCAACATTGACATATTTAGGTTTACATATAGTGTACAACCATGGTGAAATTGTAGCGGTCAAATCACTATGATCGATACATGGTCAATACATTAAAATACTAACTATGATTGATACATTATCACTAACTATATCAACATTAGCAGTAAATTTAAATCAACATCTCGGTAGTAAATACAAAACCTTTCATCTTTGATGGCGAAGTTGTCAAAGATTGGTTTAAAGTGAATATGAAGTTCAGCAATTGCATTGACACCAGACCCCCTAGCTCCCCCCTAAATGAACTAAATTTGTTTATTGATATTGTGCGATTGTCCCTTACATGTCTACAATATAATGTAAAACACTTTATAAGGAACTCTGTTATAACAAACACCATTTCATGCGCCCCCACCTCTAAACTTCTATAGAACTTATATCATAACCTTTATAGTATAAAATTATTATACATGTTTATTATAAGAAGGTTACAGTCTCTTTGCCTGGACTGGTCTCCATAAATGGAATAACTAGTCATTCAGTCAAAACAAATTTCAAGTTTTTCCTCGTGATATTTCTGTTGAAATTTTGAAAACTACTTAAAATGTGGAGTGTGAGCTGAGAGATCAATCCAAAGATTACATTATGACTTTTATGATAGTATAAATTGAATTCTTCAGCAATGAAGTTTCAGATCTGGAAAGACATACATACAACAGACAGTTTGAAATAGTTTAACTGTATCATTTTTATTGACAGAGTATGAAAAATACAGTGACTCCTCATAGGGTGGGTGTAATTCATTGAAGGGCATAGTCTGTAACTCAGTTTCCAATTTTTGGCTAATATTGGTGTATAAAATATATATGAACGAAAAATTATGTAACATGAAATCTACACAGCTTGATAGAGGTAAAAGAAGCTTGAGTGTAGCATCTTCTTTTTGGTAACCAAAAATGATGTCATAAATATAATCTGAATACCAGATTGGAGCATTATGACCTCATGTTGCTAGACACATTTGAACATATTGATAGAATCTTTCAGTTTAAAACAACATTGCCTATAAAAAGTGTAGGAAATTACAGACTGTGACAGGTATTTTGACTATCATATCCCCGCAAGCCTAACATTTTGCTAGACAGTTGTGTATTCAAACATACACTTAGATTACAATTCCAGCAACAATGGTTCAGTCCCCTGTTATATATGTGATTGGCTTTGTGATTATCATTGAATATGGTAATTATGTGTACATTGCACAACTCTATTCTCGTCATTTATTCTATTCAGTACTGAGGCTACTGGCGTAATCTGGTACAGATGATTCATTAAAGTGAAATACTGTTAGCATAATTCTAGGCTTGTGGGGAGGCAGTTGTCAATACCACACCACTTGACGCTTGGCTAAGAGAGAAAATAGTCAAAATCCCACTTGACTCTAGGCTAAGGGAAGCAATAGTGAAAATCCCACTTGACTCTAGGCTAAGGAAAATAGTCAAATTCCCAAACCACTTGACTCTAGGCTATAAAGGGAGAAAATAGTCAAAATCCCAAAACACTTGACTACAGGCTAAGGGAGAAAATTGTCAACATCCCACACTACTTGACTCTAGGCTAAGGGAGAAAATTGTCAATATCCCACTTAACTCTAGGCTAAGGGAGAAAATAGTCAAAATCACATTATACCACTTGACTCTAGGCTAAGGGAGAAAATAGTCAAAATCACATTAAACCACTTGACTCTAGGCTATACAATAGGATAAGTGTGAGTATCACTGATAATGCTCTTTACTACATCTCTGACTGTATCTACTCTGTCACATTTTATAAAACTTTAAACACATACACTGTGATGCTTTGAATATCATAATAAAGTTAACGGCTGTAAAATATTCAACTGGTATAATAGTATTTTATGTTCAAATTTATAAATGAATTCATTATAATTTAACATATGTACAACAAATAACTTTGTGTGATAAAATAAAATTACCACAACAGAATTTGTACTGCGTTTTTGTTTTAAGTTCAGAGAAAGGTTACTATTAGCAAGTCTATGTCACTGATCTGTGTTAAGATAGCTAACAATGCAGACTTAAAAACAGTGATTGCCTGCTTATGGTTTATTCCTTTTTGACAAAATGTATCAAGAAATTGCAGTCATGCTCTTTCAGTGTAGAATGTACAGTTTCTTATTGGTGTCTGTGTGGTTGTATCAAATAGAGTTAGTGAATGGTAATGTGAAATTCGCAGTAGAATCATACATTAATTGGATGATACAATTTGAAAATATCCCCTTATATTAAAGCTGATTGGTCATATCCGGCTGTATGCAAATACAGTCATTATGTAAATGAACACACAGTGTACTGTGATGAACAGAGTACGCAATGCTCGAAATGTAATAATTCACTAACTAATGTGGAAATTTAGACCTCCAAAATTTTCAAAACAGGATACTCCCCCCCCCCCCCCCCCCAACTGCCAATTTCAAAAACAGGGTGACCCCTATCAATCCCCCATCCCCACCCCCGGCTGAAGAAGTTGAGCAGTCCCTTAGCTTTTCTACATTGCCGTCTGTGATTTAACTTTGCTGTCCCCAGTGAAACAAAACACAGACCAACATGTAAACAGGTTGGTGGTGGTGTGGGCCGGGGAGGGGGTGTTATGCCCTCAACGGCGAGAGTTTGGGTAACAGAGGGTAATCATCGCTCGAACGAACCGAAAATCTCACTGGATGTTGGAGGGCGCTGACATTACCAAAACAAAAATGGCGTCCAGAAGTAAAGGATCCCTCTCGCCTATTAGAATTGAGCCAAGAAAGGCGTTATTTCGTTCCCCGGCACCGTTTGAAAATAGTGAAATGTCAGGTTAGTATGAATTGAACTTACACACGGTACGAAATTCAGTACTACTATTTTGAATCATGGTCATTCGACAATCACAATCTCACACCGTCACCGTGTCGCGTTGGTCGACAAATTACTTGCTTTGTTCAGGAAGGTGTCATCACAAATAGTAATACAAATTACAAGCTTCAACAAGTTGCAGTAGCAATGCAAAGGATTTTTGATATTGAAACTTCAAAGAAAGTTCACGAGAAGAGAACTCGATACATGGAATTATGTATTAATCAGAAGTATCCAGAATATATCTAGCTATAATGGTTATTTGTCACTTTTCGGTGACACTGTCTTTCCGAACACAGTGCACAGCATAAACCGTCTTGGCCGTGTCTTGTCTCTACCAGCATATTACTATGCACCATGGTGACCTGTTTCTATTTACATATTACCAATGCCCATTCTGAGCAATTCTGATGTCAATACTGTCTACATTGATTCAAGCAATGGTGGTAAACTTTCTGTTGTTGTTTTTTTTTATTTTCTGACAGCAATTGACCATGTAATAACCTGTTTGTGTATGCAGTGTGACATGGAACAAGGTCTGAAAACAACACAAAAAGGTACTAGTATATCATCTTTACCCCTCCCCCTTTTCAGAAATTATTCCCCCAATATCTTTCTTCATTCTGCAGGATAGGAAAAAAATCATGACATAAGGGATTCTCACTTGGTGACTTGCAGTGACATGGCCCCTTAGGTCACTCATATTTTCCTTGGTTGAACAAAGAAAAATATTGGGAAATAATATCTAATTATCCAAAGTGCAATAAGACATATTATTACTGCCCAAATATGGACATTTATTCCCTCATGGTAGGATGGTAGTAGGGGACATGCAAATACAGGTATATTGGGATTATACTACTAGACATTATTCTCCAATACTTTTCTTCATTCAGCCATGGAAAATATGAGTTACCTAAAGGGCCTTGTCACGCTAGATGACTAGAGGATTTTAATCAATAAAACATGTCAGCAGCGGCTTAGCTAGATGCCTTTATTTACTTCTATTTCTATCGTTTTGTGTCGTTTGTTTTGTTCCGAGTGATCACCGCCTTCCCACATCTGAACCTGTGTAATAGACAATCCCATTGAATGTCGACAATATTGTAAGGTTTTCACAACCAATCAGCATGCTTCAATTTCTCCAGTGTGTGCAGCTGCCAACGTAATGCTCATCCTGATTGGCCAATCAAAAACGCGAGATTCAAACGCGATTGTCTATTACACAGGTTCAGATGTGGGAAGGCAGCGATCACTCGGAACAAAACAAACGACACAAAATGATGGACATATAGAGGGAAATAAAGGCATCTAGCTGCTTTTACCACATCAGATTTTAATCAGATTGACTCAGCTTGTGCCCCTTTAACAATTTTAAATTGTATGATATTCACGGTTTATTATCATATATATTGAACATTTCCAAGTTGATATTTTTTATTGTGTTTTATTTACAGAGCTACACAAACAAAGATTATCTCAAATGAGAGAATTGCTAGGAACTCTGCAAGAAAATGAATGGAGATACAAACCAATTGATAAACTTATCGGACTTTGAGTGACAGTACAGCAAACTTCATCCTGGACATAGCAGTAATTTCTCACAATTCACATTTTGTTTATATTACTATGTTCATATTGACTCCTCCTTTTACATCTTTGACAATGATTATAGAATCACTTGATATACCAAAAACTATGAAGGAACTGGTTTGGTGACAAAACCTGAAATGTTGTAGAATCACTTGAAGTTGAAATACCAAAAACTATGACGGAGCTATATCATAAGTTATTGACTAGATAGATAATTTGTACAGTCCAAGATTAGTGATATAGTTGAAAATATATGTGATATAACAGAGCTCTAAAGTGGTTACCTTGGAAACTGAAATCCAAAAGGGTTACCAGGGAAACTTGGACACTGCATGGGTTTTAATGCTGAGAGTTATAAAACTTCATCTACTGAAGTACTAGTATTCTCTCCTCAAAATATGTCAAAACTGTGCAGTTCAAGGGTTGCTAAATGAATATGAACCTGGGAAATGACTATCACAGAAACCAAAGATATAAAATGATTTGAAACGGTATGCCATATCTCTAAGACCTTGTTTTCAAGAAGGTGATTGCAGCCTAGCTATTTTGTCAGTCTTCATTAAAACAGTGAAATGTACAATATTTTTGATCAACAATTTGTCTGCTTTATTTTGGAATAAGTTTACTTGTATTAAAGAGAGTAAATTATTGTTCTTTATTAAAATGCGTCTTTATATTGTATTTTTTAATGGCACGTTATAATCTTTTATAGCAGTGCATTCAAACTACAACTGCCACTACTGTGTTGTTTGTAACGCTTATTGAGTTTTACCCTGAATAAAGATATTTTATAATAATAATAATAATCAACTCTATCCAATACATGGATTGGGGTCACTTTTGAAAATGCTGTCTCTACTGAGGGTCACTATAGCTCTTACTATCTGATCTTGTTGTGATCAGACCACCCATCCCACGCGCGCGCGCACACACACACACACACACACTCACTCACATGGGCAACTCCCACAACAGCCAGATGAAAGTGCATGTATCTGTAGGCTTTAGAGCGCCCTCACACGTGGAAATCGCTATTCCTTTGTTTTGGGCTGACCTTGGACGTACACATTTTATGAGAGAATCGTTTGACGAATTTTCCACTTGTAATGCTCATTCATTATCACTTAAGTCATGATAAAGTGCATGTGTCTGTGTATGTATTATGCATGTATATAAGTGTGACCATATATGTATATATATATATATATATATATATATATATATATATATATATATATATATATATATATATATATATATATATATATATATATATATATCTCACATATACTGTACAGTTGTGATACAGTGCCATCGACACTATTTTTTTCTTGGTGGCAAAATTTCAATTTTCTTATTTGATCATTGTTGAGTCTGCAATCCGTCTACATGTGATGAGCAAATAAACCTTATCTCGCCAACAATACACTGATCTCAAGTTATATGGTCTCAGCAATATGCTGAATCACTTTAACTTCATTTATATAGTAAAATAGGTATAAGTGTTACTGATTGTGAAAATTGGCCCCTCTTGCTTTGGTAGGCCACTTCCGTGACGTCTAACCCTACTACTTAGATCGATACATGAGTGGTGTTGACGAAGGGGAGGGGGGGGGGAGGTTCTCTTTATATTACGTCATTCATTATCGCTGCATTACGTACATATATACGATAGGTTCAATGTCCACATAAATAATGCTTCGCGGATATAGATATCTGCGCTCTCGTTTCGGTACATCAAACAGACTACAAAGCTTACGAAATCGTCAAAACCATCATTGTGAGTTCAACATAACAAAAAAAGGAGTACAAATCGACTTATGTTTATGATGTACCATACAAAAACATTTAGCAATATTTTAATAACTCGTTTCTATTTACGACGGCTACTTTCCTTGGTAGTACCCCTGTAAGCATTTGTCACTTTTGCAGCAGCTGAGAGGTATATTTTTTAATTCATTCTTTTCAACTTAACAATTTATTGGCCGTAAAACCTAATGTGTGATATTTTATTAACTCCCGTTTGAAGGCAGTAAATACAACTGTTCCTCTTTCGCAATTTAACTAATTCTTGTTTAGTACACGCTTTTTTTCTCTCTCGATGCACTGTCTGTGGGTGGGTGGAAATGGCCGCACTATTTGCTGAATTGGTAAATATGTCACGTGACAGGAGATGAGTTCCATTTCGTCTTCTTGGAGCAATTTTAATGATTAATAAAATGCCGCCTTGTTCTACATCTCTTTCGTCTTTGCACCCACATTTCTATTTCATATCCGTTGAGCGTTGGAAAAGCTCTCTGTGTTTGATGCCGCCGCGCCGATTAGCTCGTCTTGCTCAAAGTTCTTTTTGATACGATTCTCAGCTCTTTCAATGCTTGCGGCGTAGTCAACCTATTTCATCTCATTTCGAGTAATTTGAGACTATGAAACTTTTTTTTCTGAAGGTAAATCTTCCGATGCGTGAAGTCAAAGAGAGAGCGGCTACTGATAGAGACTCAGACTCTGACAATCAGAATTGATCAACGTATAAGGGGTCGTCCCATCCCATCGCACAGAATCTCATCTCGTCAACCCTTGCAGGATCAAACATTTGATAAAGCAACCACCCAGGTCAATTTTACTAACATCTTCGCAAATGTGAACAATTTTGGAGCTAATTCATTTATAAGGATTTTTTATATAATTCTGGTTCAAAATAAAGGTTGAATGTTCCAAAAATAACCAAAAACGAGAAATTGACTAGTACAGTAAGTGGCGTCGCCTTCAATGTTATGAACAGCTTCGCAAATATGAACAATTTTGAAAATAAGTCATTTAAAATGGCTATTTTTTTTATAATTCTGGTCCAAAATAAAAATTGAATGTGCCAAAAAATAATCGCAAAAGATAACATTACAGTTATATTTGGCGGGAAAGTGTACCATATTGTAAGTAGCAACAAGTTGTAAAATAATTAAAACAATAATCTATCAGGGAATTCCCCACTATAAGTTAATCCGGTGGCCAGTGTTTTTCCGTAACCGTACTACACGACATTTTTCCCACTACCAGGCCATTTATCTGCAAATTCAGGTTGGTCTGCTGGAGACCGTATGAGACTAAGGACGCATGTTTTCAGGCAACCAATGTGAACACATTGATCGGTTGTCTTATGTAAAATCTTAACCTTCTTCCGCTGAATAATTCATCGTCATTGGGTATCAAACTTCTAGAGTTACATTTCGTGAAATAGGTATTAACTTGAATAGACTTATCCATTGCTTGAATGATATGATCACCCTCTTCTCTTCTCTTCTCTTCTCTTCTCTTCTCTTCTCTTCTCTTCTCTTCTCTTCTCTTCTCTTCTCTTCTCTTCTCTTCTCTTCTCTTCTCTTCTCTTCTCTTCTCTTCCCTTCCCATCTTCTCCTCCCCCCTGTCCTCTCCCCATATATCTTCTCTTCTCCCCTCCTTCCCATCTTCTCCTTCCCTCCCAGCTTTTCCTTCTCATTTTTCGTCTCCCCTGTCCTCTTCCGTCCCCCCTGTCCTTTCCTCATATCTCGTCTACCGTCATATGCATCCCACTCCAATTTGTCCCTAGCCACTCTTTTCCTATTCTCCCATTCTCCCTTTTCCTCTCATAAGCTTCTTTTCTCACCATAAGACCCCCACCCCGTCTAATCTCTTCACTGCGTATCATAATCGTTCTTTCAATGTGACACGAGCTGAGCTTCACAATCCAGCAACAAACCACCTCCACTGTTAAATCTAGTGAACGGGCAAGTGTATGAAATTTTCCCTCCATACCCAAGCTTGGTGAAATTAGATCGGTCCCTAAAAGTATTTGGTGTTGCTTTCATATCCCGCCTCTGTCAATTTGTCATATCACATCTCCTTTGCCATTTCATCGTAAACAGTCATTGTACGGTTATCCGTAAATGTCACACACAAATGATGCAAATCATTCACGTCGTTAGCCACAAATTGTACTAAATCACAGCCATTCAGTGATAAACCTCTAAATCTGCTGAAGGAAACGATCAGTTCAAATGTCAAAACGCTGTCTTCGTTACCCTAGGCAAGCAAAACATAAAATGCGAAAAAATGGCGCATCGTATTTTTTTTCTTACTCTCAAGAGTTATATATTACAAGATTCTTCGGAAATTGAAATAAACTTTTTTGAAAGATAAGTTGATATTGAGATTGCTTTCTTTATCGTAGTTTGAAAATCCGCCAAGAAGTCTCCAGAATATTAATATAGGTATACATCGCCTTGTGGTTCAAGGTCGAGGCGGCTTGAGATATTTCTTGGTCCATTTCCCCAAGAAACTAGTTCAGAGTAATATATATTGATACATTTGCAGTAGCAGGATTCGTATGCTATTTTCCTTACTTGTCCTTATGACTTAAGACCAGGCTACCTGGTGCAATCAAAATGCATAGCGAACCACATTGTCAAGCTAACTTTCTGGGTTATTACAGATTGCTACTTATTCCAGATACAAAACAAGAGCAAGTAAACAAAATGTACCAGATAGAACGACGATGTCTTCCAGTTAATCTAACGGCTTTGCATGGCTTTGATTCATTCTCACGTACGCTTCAAATTAAATATAATTTGGCACAAACATCAACCACAACAAAGCACACATATCTTGTCTCTACACTGTGTAACCATGGAAGTATCACGTGATACATCCATGGTGTAACAATTAAAGGAGGAGTCTTGTAATCTTTCTATCGACAGATTTTTTACCATACTGTACATGTATTGGTGGGTCGTCTTGTAAGAATTTGTTTACTGGTGCGATATTTTCATAATCGCCACCTTCTAAGCTATTGGGTCAATTATTTCGAAAATTTTTGTGCCGATATTTCTTCATTTGATTCTGAAATAGTCCAAAGCATTTTGCTAAATGTTATAAACGAATTTGCATTTATTTAATTCAAGATACAACTAGTCTTGGCGCTTTTCCGATTCTGGGGGTCATCAACAAGTGCAGTGAGCGGACATCAACAAAATAATTCAAACCCTGCGCTGTATGCCCAAGTGCGCCACCTATAGACTGACACGTGAAAGGATAATAAATTTCGGCAAACGTCAAAGGGATTGGTTATCACGGCTGGGCCAATATATCTTAGAGGGTCAACATGACCTTTGAACCACTAGCTATAAATCAGTCTCGTGGCTGTTTTCGCCAAATGATTTGTAGACACTAGTCGAGAGATACTTCAATCACACAAAGGCAAGCCGCCCAATGCGTCGAACTTTATTTTGATAGATAACAGAGGTAATTTGTGACATCGCCTGTTGTACAATGACAGCTAGTACAGGATTAATGACCGTTGCCTGTACAATTTTACGTCTGTCTGTAACGGAAGATATAGTTTGTAATCCCTCTAATATTTCTTTTGATTCATTGAAGTGCTATCTATCTTCGACACTACCATACAATGCCATTAGTCATTATCCTGCGCGTCCATGAGAACCAAACAACCTCATAGAGACAGAGATTTACTATTGCCTTGCGCAGCCATCTAAAACCCGTAAATTTCAACTGTCCTCATTCTGTACTATTTTTACCTTTCCTGCTTATCAATTTCATCGGTCGTTCCCTTTTCATATACACAATCGTTTCAAATTAAATTACAATATAAACTGATTATTATTTTCGAATGAAAATTACGCATATGAAAGCGCCACGGTGTTTTCCAAACATTTTTTTTTCGCGCGTGTGTGTGTTTTGGTATTGATAGCTATTATTTAGTTAGTACGTTGCAGGTAGAACAGGTATGCACAATGTTCGGGAGACACCTGGTTCTGTTCCAATTGTATTTAAAAAATTGTAAAAAATAATGAAAAACGTTACAAATCCGAGGAGCAAATGATATAAATTGAATGTTGACTCGTTTGACCTGTGGCCTGCTATTGACTTGGATAAAGGCCACGCACATCCCAAACTGTGTGCAGTCTTGCTCAAGTTGTACTTTGTTGCTAGCTGACATCTAAACCGCAACTTGAAGCCCAGAAGTACAATCACTACTAAATCACAACAAACGTAACAAACGTACTTTTAATTAACATTAATCAAACACCGGGAATGGTATTTTGCAAATCAGTTCAAAATAATGCGAAATTTAAACAATTTTTACTGAGTTATTTAATATTTTGATAAAGTCTTCGGCGAGCTGTAAAATATCATTCAGTGCGGCGTTTTCAAACATTCTTACAGCCTTGAATATAGTGTGTAAACAAATCGTACGCATGATTATATTACGGAACACCTGGTTCTTAGGTGGCTCTAAAATTTACCGCAGTATAAAACATTAATGTTCATAGCTATTTCGTTTTTGTGATCGGTGAATTGCTATCAATTTTTTAAGCTCCTAGTTAAATTTACGGTTAGATTACGCCCAGTGATGACGTCACTACAAATGTAATCCGCCGTCGAGTGCCACTTCTCGAGCATTGGCAATACGCTGTTATTACTAGTGACAATTTCGGTGGTTTTTGACCTGGCTCATAAATTATTTCTCGTAAAGGGCATTTGTCGATAAAAATCAAATGATATACGGTAAGAAACACATACGTTCACCTTTGAAGTAACGACAGTGACTAATTGCGCTCTCGACAATTGTGGACTTCGCTATGGGTCGGTGGAGAAAACGACCTCGTTAAAGTTTACCCCGCACCTACCTTGTCAAGTGGAACGAAAACAAAGTTTCCTTTGCGTGAAAGAAACGGTTGAAAACACCTAATTTAAAAAAACAAAACTACAAGATTTCTCTTTTTTCCGTCTGTTATTGTTCCCTGCTTCTAATTCTCCCGATATTTGAGATAAATATAACCTACGTCGATCTTTACAGTAATGTATGTGCACGATACATTTGGCATGGAGAATGGCTAAATATGACGTGGGTGCTACGTTGTTATCTGATCAATATCAACAATTTCTAGGTGGAAAAATAATTTCCTTTTTGATTTCTCTAAATTGAATTTATAATTTCGCTATAGTTTTAAACTGTTATGATCTGCATTGACAGTTTAAAAAAATCAGACAGAGCTAGCTGGACTTTCGCAAACTTAGACTCTCAGAAGGCGGGAAAGACGAAGAACACGAGCAGACGAGAATATTGTGCAACGAGATACATAATGTATGTATATATAGATATATATACTAGATAGTGTAGATAACATTATCAAGTTTACCCATAATAATAATTTGTCGGTAATAATGACATTTTTAGGGGAGTTAAACAGATAAGTCAATTTGCACTTAATGTCTTCGTTTACCTATTATGCTTTCAGTAATTGATTTAGCAAATATGGCGCGCACACAAAGGTAAATCCATAGTGTCGTCAAATTATTGAAGCTTTTCTGGTCCATATGAGACGCCATAATTATTTGTTGTACGCATGCATGGAATTTGAAATAAAAGGAAGCTCGGAAAAATAAAGTGTTAAATTTCAGATTCTAATACAGGAAGACGTTGCCCAAGGAAAAAATCCACGACATGGGGATTAAGAGCGGGGTTAAGTCAAAACGCGAAACCCAAGTAAAGGATTTGTAACTGAGCCCTCTCGTCAGATATGTGCAAAAGAATTAGGAGATGGTTTAATATCAAAATACTAATAATCCATAACATTGGTTGATATCTTTTTTTTTGCCTCGACGTTTACGCCGCTTTTTTTTTATTTTTTTATTTTTTTATTTTTTTTTATTTTTTTTTTATAATAATGACATAATATTATGTGGCGCTCTCAAGCTCCAAATACTGCCAGGGAAAGTGCAAATTATTTTGACGAATGGTTTCTAAATTCCCGAATTTGTTCTGGAGTAACTGAAATAAGGAGATCTGAACTAAACTGGTTGATGTGTAGCGTAAGAATTGGAGATACAGACCCACCGGGCTAATCCACCTTTTAGTACCAGGTTAAGTATTATGCGGAACTTATTTTCTCGCTAGCTATATCGCAAAAAGAAGTACCTGGGCGTAACTTCACAATGCCATGAAGCGGTTCGCGGGCGGTTCATAACGACGGGGACACCGCGGATGGTGGCCGTTGTCCGGACTTCCACTACAGCTAAAAAATACTTGTCCGCCTGCAACCGGGACTGCTGTCAATCCTAGCAAGCATGTCTCGTGGTTGTTGGTTGAATGTGATGTGTTGGGTCAGTGGCCTTCGGCTTTTGTTGCAGTGCTATTCTTACAACTCTGACCGTAAATCGTATAGATGTTTGGATGTGTCCATTTTATGTGTTGTTAGTCTCTTCTCGTCTCAGAACTCGATTTATGTCGTTCTACAAACTGTAATTTATTACCTTCTTAAACCATGTGGTTTGGTGGAAGTGAGTGCATATAGTTGGTTTATAGTCCTATATCCAATACTACCGCATTTTTACTTCACTACCTGTGTCCTTGTAGAACGTCCATAAATCATCTTGTAACTACTATTCTCTTTGTGATTACCGCCATACTAAAATGACATCCGTTGCTTTTCTGTGTGTCACTTTCCCGCCCGTACTGTTAATGTCCGTCAGTTAACTCATCGGCGGTCTAATCTGTTGCCGCGTAATGCCGCACATGGGAACGCAAAGTCGTGTGCGGATTAGACTCACGCACAGCACTTGGGACTAAAGTTTACGTTAGTCTTCATCTTTAATACATATATAAGAGATTATGTATACGGTATCGTGTAATATATATGTTTCTGAAGCATGATTTAGTTCGGAGAAGCATTTAGAGCTTACGGAAAGAAACGAAAGACACAATTTCATCCCTCGATTTTTCGTTTCTTCATTTCATGCCCTTGTAGGTACGGTATATATTCCATTTTTTTATTACGAATGATGAGTCCGCAAAAAAAAAAAGCATTTAAAAAGACGTGGGCACTTGCTTTAAAGAAGAACGGCTAACTTTCTTTTTAAAATGCACAGGCGGGTGATTTTTTTTTTAAAAAGTAAACAAAATTGCCAACTTTTAATCACTTGTTTAAAAGTGATCGTCGGATTGTTTTTGTTTTTTGTTTTTGTGTTGTTGTTTTTTTGGGGGGGGTGCGGTAAATTATAATGCGGTAACGGCATTGAAAAAATGAATGTTGTAATTTAATAATACAGACTGTTTTACGTTTGTGCGAAACGTGTAGTTTTTTTCCTAAGAACGGAACGAGTTTGCCTACTTTAAATTAATATCACGATATAACCCAATAAGGTTAAACGTTATGGAGAAAGTCCTTGGACTAGAATCGGATATAGCCATCCGTATGGTCGTAACCTTTACACCTTATTGATGGCCTTGAATCTGTGGGACTCACAATTCAAGGCTATCTCTACAGTATTTGGGGGAGGGGTAGAGGAGAGGGGGTGACAGACAGAAAACACTACAATGCTATAAAACTAATAAAACACCACGAAAAAGACGTGTCAGACTTATTTGATGGCGATTTAGTTCTTGAAATTGTCCAGAACACACATTTCGTTCACTTGCTAAAAACGCGCGTAAAAGTCAGAAGAAATATACATGATTCATGGCCCGTTCTACGTCGTTTCATATTTCGTTGTAGGAGTTATGGCTATCCGTCTGTCTGCATAGCAAGAGTTATGCTGTAACTCAAGACCACGTGGGGATCAACCCGAAAGTCATCACTAATGTTAATCTAACGTTTCAACGCCATTTTGCCGTCATCGCGATGACGTATAGCCGTCTTTTTGCAACCCGGCACTAAAGACGCGTTTAATTTTCAATCTCACAGGAGTTGTGTTTTTTGAAATGGTAGATTAGATTGGACGTAAATTCCCATTATTTCACATTAGACCGCTCAGATTGCACACATCGTGCAATGACCTCTTAATAATATAATATGGAGAGTAACTCAAATACTGGAACTAACATAAAAATAAAATTAAACGGCTAAATTGATGTTACGCTTGTTAAAATCGAAGGTGAAGCGGCGGTGCCTTTGATGTGCCAGCTTCCCGTCAGCCATAGCTCTTGATCCGTACATTACGAGTTTTCACAAGTAGATGTCTTCTGACAGACATGAAATTTTATGACAGGTCGGATGGTTTGAGGTCTGTACTTCCCTACTTATGTGTGAAGCCCTTTGAAGTAATGATGGACACATAGAAGCCTATTGTGTTGATCCTAGAAGTAATACATGGCGGTCATATTGCCGTTTTATTGTAGACCCTTCTCATCTACTGGTAAATAAAATTGAAATATTTACGAGTCTAGTGCAAATAACTTGCTATGCAACTGCCAGGTAAAGTAGGATTTATCGTCTTAGTAAATTTGACCTTTTGTCGTCTGCGTCATCATTTTTTTGTGACGGGAAGAGTTATGGCGGGAAAAATGTGTCATTTGCAGACGATGTCTGATGATGTCAAGAATAATAACAATTTATTACCGACTAGCGGCAATTAATTATCTGATGGGCTTACTTTATGACGATATCATGGTTTGAAAACTTTTAAAGGAACACAAAGCCAAGATGGCCACACTGACAGGACTAAAACTTATAGCGATATCTTCAAATACGAAAGTTGGTGGTTTAGACGTTTTGTGTGGCTCGCTTCCCTTCTTCAAAGAGCTTTTAAAGACAGAGTGAAATTCCTGTTGGTCTTTGCTTCAATTTGCATGTAGACAAACTTTTGATAACATTTCGATGAAAAATAAGGACCTAACAAAAATCGTTGTATACCCTAGTAGCGATGATATTATCTAGACACCGCTAGTAGAACAGATTGGAGAACACTACTAGTACTCGTACAGAGAGTATCAACAACTTGACGCTTTGCAACATCACTTGAATATACTTTTGATAAATGTTGAATTTTTGTGCCTCCTCAAATGCACTAGATTCATACGTGTAGTTTGATGACAAAGTGTCTTGGAATGCGGTTGTTCTCCAATTTGTTGTAAGTATCTATAAACCTCGCAAATCAGGACATATTTTTTCTGCTAACGCAACGAGGTGTGTTTTACCGTAAAGAGGTCTGTGGTTTTTACGATGATGTCATGAAATTGTATATTTCAAAAAGGCGTGTACAAAGTACACATACCCAATGCACATTAAGACTTTTTTTTGAGGAGGTGAAATATAATTCTGATGTTTCTGTTTTCTTTATTAGTGAGCAAATCGACATTGACCCAGAGGTAGTTCAGTATATATATAGAAACTTAGTAACTGAGTGTGGCGTTTTTTTCTTTTTTGGTAACCAAAAAATTACGTCATAATGTAATTTTACACCATAACTGAATGAATACCCGGTTAGCGTTCCTCTGTTGCAAGATATGATTCCGTATATAAGCTTAAGGATGTTTCAATATGAAACTAAAGAAACCACCACGAATGTGGCCTTTTCCACGTGAACTTGTGACAGTACAATGAGAAAGGTTGTAACTTGATTTGATTTGTAAGATCACGAGAAAATGCAACAATCAGCCATTTATCGGTACATTTCGCCAGTCAAGAGATAAAGAGCATACTGCAATCTTTGACTTCTTGACGACAGTCAAATTCTGACGTCACAACCCGCCATTTCAATCAATAATGTGGTTCGATACTGTTTTTCCTCTCTTCAATGGTTATTGTATCTGCAGACATCAGACGCTTTGCAAGATATGATGACAAAGCAGCGCAATCTATGACAGATTGAGAACGTAAAATACCATTGTAATGTCTCTTGGTGGAGAAGTAGTCTTTTATCAGGCGTGCGTGGATGACGAATTGGGAGAAGCACTGTAATTTTGTTATCTGTGGCCAATGATATCGGCCATGATCGGTCGCTAGCAGAGTGCACTCAGTCATCGCAATGACACCCAAATGACTACTACATCGTTGTAGACATCTCCTAACATTTCCCTGTAGTCTGTCATGCATTTAATCTCTATAGTCCATAATCTACAGTTCCAGAATGTGAGTAATGAGGATTCCGAATATTGCTGGGGTCCAGTCACGTCAAAATAAACATATTTGTATCTGGAAGTGCCCTTATAGAGTTAAGTATTAGATTTGATGGTTACATAGATGTATTATCATATCAACTCTTTCACCCTCTTTCAAAATACAACCATTTCGGCTCTTCAGTCGTGCTTGCTTCTTCTATCTCAAACACAGTTTACCAGTAGCAGGTGTTTCACTTGAAATATTCTTTGCTATTCACAAAAGAATTAGTCAATGAAAACACTCTGATCGGAAAACTTACAACGAATACACTATCACACAGCACACACTGACACACATATTAAGTGTAGGAAAATTTATTTATTTATCAGAACAGATTTGATTTGGTTTGATAAATGATTGATAGGTCGTGTCTTGTTCACAGCCAAAGGCCAACCCCTGACAAACTACTGTCCATATAGAAGGAACTTTGCATCAAGATCTGCAAGAGTTGTATTGCATACATGGCCAAAGCGAATTCGTTTACACAGGATTGGCACCGCTAAACGATTCAATTTTTATGAAAAAGCACCGTTTTCCATGATTTTTGAAAAAAAAATTATTATTATGCCGAATATTTAGTTGATTCTGCCATCAAGTATAGCTTAGATTCTAAAGTAGATATCAGATTATAAGTATTTTACTTTAGCAACCTGTGTCCCTTTCTAAAATTAAGTCAATACAAAAAAAAAACTGCCCTGTTTTCACCTGAGACTGATAACAGAAGCAATTGAAATAATTGAATATTCCACAATGCTTCAAGTTGCGTCAAACAGACGCGGTGGAGTTTTTTCATGCAGTGTAACCTTTTTTCTTTGCTGTCATCGGTTGGAAGGGGGGGGGGGTCAGTTTGGGGGGGGGGGGTGATAGAAAGGTGACTACAATCCTGCTATAACCCTGTACAAACGTCAACACCAAAACACTTCTTTTTTATTATAGTTTCTAACACTTCCCATAAAACACTGTGATTTAGGGATAGTTTTACGCCCCTACATTGTAAATAAACAAGTTGATTTATCAGCTTGCTCGTTTGCCAGTGATTTATAGCATTCGTGTGAAAAACACACATAAATTCATGAAATACCAAATGAAACAAGTAATCTTAAATAATTGTAAATGTGAACTTTAAAAAGATCCTGTAAATTAATTATACCTTTCATTCGCAAAGGGTTATGTTACTCAGGTACATGTAAGAATTCGACTTCTGTGTTTCTCCTACACTTTAGATTCAAACGATAAACCACGTAACTTGGAGGAGAACTCGTACTAAACAAGCCTTTCCAAAATTTGCCATGATGGCGCTCTACTTCCTGTCTGTGTGTACCTTGGGGGTATACAATGGTATATGTTATTTGGCTAATCATAGAGCACTGCTGCTTTCTTCGATGTCTGAACAAGATGATGAACATTCCTGATTTACACTTCTACAGAATACCAAGGGACAAAGCTCTTAAGAAACAGTATAAGAGGTGATGATACCCCCAATTTGAGCGAGGGCGCTGTATTCTCAATTTCCTGTTTGCAGTCTGCAATGACCTATTAAGACAAGAAATTTCACTCTTTGATACGTTTTAATGACATCTTAGTGCACAACTTTCCAAGATCATATTTTGGTCAAGAAATATCCCTGATATTGGAGTGTGTATACATTCATAAATTTGAATTAAGTATATGTGTGTAGAGTCTGAGTAGATACCAAGTTTTATTTCCTTTCTGATTTCACGAACATTACTGTTGTCAATTATTTGTTTGTTTGTTTGTTTGTTGTTGTCCTTGTTGTGTTGCGTCTGACCTAACTTTGGTTACATTCGATCAGCAAACTCATCGAATTTTAAATGTAACTTCGGTGAACGATCATCTTCAAAGGGGGCCTTCTGCACCCTTTCAATGGTTTTAGGTAACCTGTCGACATGCATGTCAAAGTTTACCAGGGTAGAGGCACTTTCCATCATCGTACTTGGCCCTACAGTGGTACTATCATCTTCGTATATTAAACCCATAGTTTCTACAAGCCGACCCTATTAAATCACCATGAAACGAGTACTAAGGTGGTAAATCAAGTTGTCGTCTCTGGGTGATCCCATTTACCGCAAAACAACACATTCATGTAATAGTGTTTCCACTGTCTTCTTTGCGACCTTCTAGGGACAAAATTGTTGTTGACTTTGAGAAATTGAAGGAACTCTGCGACCCTACCCATTATTTTCAAAGTTCGGTGGTGGTGGTGGTGGTGGTGGTGGTGGTGGTGGTGGTGGTGGTGGTGGTGGTGGTGGTGGTGGTGGTGGTGGTGGTGGTGGTGGTGGTGGTGGTGGTGGTGGTGGTGGTGGTGGGTTAACAACATTCACGGTCAGCACCAGTAAAAAAACAACAAGAAAGAACGTGACGAAAAGACAGTATGACAGGGTTTCGGTCTGTACAACAGTATAAACGCGTTCGAACAAAAATATGGATTTTATACCCTGGTCATTCTATGTCATGCTCCAAATCGTTATTGTTTTTCCCCAGTTGTTCATAAATTGTGCTTGAGGAGGTATATATCTATTATTCCCCAATATATTTAATCTTCATTCAGCCGGAACATAATGTGACCCAAGGGTTTGTCTAATCGTCTCGCGATTCGTATTGACAAGGCCCCTTAGGTCACTTGTATTTTCTTTTCTTGGCTCAACGAAGAGAAATATTGGGATTGATATGTCAGTATACTTTGACGCCTACAACGATGTCAGTTTCAAAACATTGCATTATTTCCACCATATGAAAGAGCGGGAAAATATGGTCTGTAACATCTGTAAACTTCAGTTGTTTTGTTATAACCTTCACTAATGAGTAAACCAGTCTTGCAGAACTTCGACTTTTCGTATATTATCCTGCAGCTTGATGGCGGGAAGGTGTTCTTCTGGCGGTCCACTTTCCTCACACGTGTTCAAAATGCTCACTAAACCAACTTTTAGACGGACTTTTTACTTACTCGAGCGTAGTGAAGTGAATAATTGATCAAACACTTCAAACTGTTCAGATTATTTAGACTATTTTCTATGATACAGATACTTTAGCCCCCCCCCCCTTTGAATAATCACATCTGAATATTTAACATTCGGTTTTCAAGTTTGTAACTATTTCCATAAAATATGGAACCCACTCTTTTAACCAGGTCTCCAACTATATCTGTGAGAAGTGTTCTCCCCAGCTTCAAGTTCTTGGAGGAATGAAATTTGGGATACCATACGACTATTGCGACGCAAATCAAGTTACTCTTTGTGGCAATTTCCCACTCCCCCCCCCCCCTTATACCTGGAAAAAGTAGGAAAACTACTCTATGAACCCTGCTGCAAATCCTATGCAAATTACGTCATGGGTAATAGTTATTCAAGTCCGCGCTTCATTTAAAGTAGACACTGAGGCAGCCAATAAGTTCCTCAAGAATGTTTTCAGTTGAAACTACTAAGGCTGCAATCAAGCGTATTCGATGCGATACCTATTACTAGTTTCAGCACCATTGCAATCTTTACAATACGTTCAACTTATTGACCTGTTGGCCGGTCAATCACCCATAACGTCTATTGTTACATGTTTAGTACATACAATTCTCCCGCCAAAATTCAAACAAAGTTATCCTCTCAAAAAACTTAAATGAATAAAAATTGATGCCAAAATCAATATTGTGGCAATGATAAATATTCACCATTTCAGATTATTACAACATATTCATATCAAATTGATGAAATTTACAACTGTTACAGTTTACCAAAGCGAAGGTTTCATATTATTTCTGATAGTTTATTTATAATTGTGAAAGGTTTACGCTTATTTCCATTGCGGATCCTGAAAAAATATTCTTTACTTCTCGGAACATAGGCGTATAAGGCAAAAGAGAGAGATTTGTTTCTGGTCAGGACAGTTTGTCTAAAATGGTGAGAGGACGCGATTTGGCTGTTTTTTCTTTCTTTTTTTTATTCTCAACAAACCTGTCATTCAGTCTACTATTTATGGCAGTTACTCTTTTATTTAGGACTTTTAGAGTAAGTGTGTATGTGGGGCAGATGTCATTTGCTTGTTCATGATTGGCTCTGCAGTTGTCTTCACTGAAGTAGGGAGGGTTATTTTTGTGTTTCGGGATCTACAGACTGCATGGGTTGGACAAACACGAAAAAAAAACGACGCGAGGGTATGTAAGTGATGCGCTCGCTGACCACAAACAATTCTCTCTTCTTCTTTTTTTGGCCCAACGCGCTCATCTTCCAAAGCAGCACACAAAAAATTATTGTGTATCACATGATGTATCCGTATGTCTTGAATGGAATGATATGGGAACTAACTTTATAGTAAGCAAAAATGTTCAATTGTGAGTACTCCAAGCTTGTTGTTGTATCATTCCCTAGCTCTATTCAATTCGTGGCAGAAAACTATGCGATATAGCCTAGCTTATCAATGATACATCAGAGCTGAGCGCCACATTGAGTATTGGACGCTCGGTGTGTAATTTGAGAGTGCGAAAAACAAGAAAAGGGAGTTGTTTTTATGCTTTGTTAGCCATGTGTGTAAGTTTACACTTCAAGTATTTCAAATAAAAATACAGTCACTCGTTCAATGACACATTCAACATCCGATATAACCAGCAACTTGTTATCTGCGATTTTAAACGGGGACGGGCTTTAATTAGCGCTGTCGGTGCAGGACGCCCCCATTCTCCACTATGATGGATCTTCGTCCGATATGCAAATGAGACGTCGTCTCAATACAGTCTGTTCGATTTACTATTAAGTCCCGCTGTGTACAACGATCATTCATTCTATAAATCGACATAATGTAAGTAGACCATGATCGATGGACGATTTCCAAATAGGCAATAATTCACAATATCGGAGAATGGCAGTGTAGTGATAGCTCTAATAGTACTACTAAATTAATTGCTGTGATCGAGACAGGGCACACAAAAGAAGAAATATGACCACTCATAAACAGTGTTGCTGTGTTTTATCCTATATATCGTGATCGCAAACCTGATAAATATAAGTTACTAAGTTAAAATGCGACTGGAACTGCCTAGTAGATTGCGCTCTGTTACACCTGTTGGGACAGCTGTCTATGACCACCTAGTTTACTCATAATTTGAAAATAATGACAAATATGTTAGGAATGGGAGATAAATATATATGGGGCACAATTTTATGTCGTTAGCTATTTTCGACATTTTACTTGTCCTCGTGCACAATGGCGCTCCCGCTTTCCAACTTCGCCTTTTAAAAAAATTAACTCTTTATCGGAGCTATGATTATTTTTAAAACTTCAAATTCCCTTGTTTGTTTGTTCTAAGTAAGCTTTTGTGTTCATATGTTTGTTTATCAAGTATTCTATTATTGGCAGTCTTTTTATCAATAGTGATAGGTGTACAGCGTTTCAACACCCCGTGTCTGATAGCATTGAACCCGTACGTACTCGAGTAGCCGTCAAGATAGCAATCGTGATTGGCAAAAGCTTACTGTTTGCAGGTTGAAGTTCGACCTCGCGTCGCCACTAAGCGTGTCCGTCAGTTTTGAAGGCTGTTTTAATCTGAGTCGCTGTGAATAATGTATAGAAGTCAAATTACACCTTATTTACGATAATTCACAATCAAACCCATTCCTAGTATCTTATCACTTTTATTCCATTAGACAATTAAAATCGCTTGTCGCTAGTCGTTGGCTTGCCCCATCCATCTTCTTTTCAGCATGGCTGGGTGGCGTGAGCGTCGCATAATACAATTACTACCATATACACAACCCATCAATCACTTCCTTGACGTCCATTTGTCAAAAAATCACCGGTTGACATAGTAAACGATATTTGATTGATACATCTCTTATCGTACTGGGATATTAAGTCGGCGAGATTAAAGGTTTTTCAAGTGTTGTTTTTGTTGGCAGGCAGTCTCCATTTAAAACACTTTGCAGTTCGTATTTTATCGGGTTCTTTTCATCGATGTGTAGTATTAACCCGCGACACAGTACTACGGGTGTGTCGTTCTCGAGTACCAACGATAGCGCACACCTTTCGAGAGGCCTGGGGTTTTTTTCTGACTGTGTTTAGTTGTATTAGGGGTTGAAATCAGAAGCAAATAAACGTGTTGTGACACCGTGACTCACAACGGTACTTATTCAGTGCGAGAGAGAGATCGTGGAACAGTAATATGTATTCTATAAGCAAACCCACCACTCAGCGCCTCCATATCATGCTCAAATAATAAAACGGTAAATACGCCGCCACGACAGCTCCTACATCATCATTTTCCTCGCCAATTTAAGCGTGCTTTTCACTGGCAATAACACGCTTCAAATAGTCCACAAATGGAAATTTTACCCATTCATGTTCAAAAGCTGGAAAAGTCAACAATGCTAATATAACAAACGGTGTTATATTATGTTACAAGTATTAAACTGACATGGATCACGTTATGATATCATTTATTCCTATCTTGGCCTTGATGATGGATTAAACTTCTTTAAAATACACATCAACATCCGTTACGCAACAGTTTTGATCAATGTTGTTTTTGCGTCGTGACACACGCAGTTATCACCATGGTAACATCTTTGTCGGATCCATCAACCCCCCCCCCCTCCCCGGCCCTATACATCCCATATTGCACCTGAAAAAAAATATGGATTCATACAAAGTGACAGAAATATGCGGGCATAAGTTATGCATACTATCTGCATTGTCTGTCACAGTATTATCATAATATATCGGGGATGTATTGAATAATTATACTAGTAATCGCATCTATAGTGTTTGAAACGTCAGAGTTTCAGTTCCAAAATCGCGGGAGAGAACACTAGTTAAAGTATTACAAGTCAGGTAGTTAGACAGGCATATTTTTCTTACAATATACCAAATTTCATCATCGCTGTGAGCGTTACCCCCTACAACTTCTATACGTTAGATAAATTTTCTTTAAAAATCACATGATTTATTTGATTAGCAATATTAGATTTACAGACAGAATGACAGCAAAGAACTTGACGGGCTTCCTCAATTTCCTGCTCCTTTGGCATACGGGAAGTGTAAAACATATGAAGATTATATTCTGATGTGATTTTTGGTAATTCTGCTCACTTTTCATCCAAAATTTTGAGTCGAATGTATCATTCTGGCTGATTGATGCAATACCAATCTAAAATAAATAAAAAATGTACAGGAAAACAAACAATTCTGATTTGCGAGGGATTTTTTTGGCGGGAAACGAAAATAAGAAATTCTGTTTGGATAATTTTGGCGGGAAACTTAACAAGTTAAGGTATTGAGAATAATCTTCTGACATTTTGTTTTTTGGAAGAAGACTATGTACTTAGATGCAAGAAGAGCTCTCTTGGCGCGCGTATGTCAAACAGACGAAAACATAAAACTTAATTTGAATCGATGACGTATTTTTTAGCGTGAAATGTGACGTCATTATAATGATTATATATATATTTTTCAGCGTAAAACAAGCTTATTACGTCATGAAATTATTCATTGGCATATTTTTTCAGAGCAAAATATTACAGCCAAGAGACTTAGCTATCCAACTCGACACACTGGCTCGGTTGGCGTACATTTTCAAGCCAGATAGCGAAAGTCTCTGGGTTAAAAATATTACATCATTAAATCATTCGATGACGCATTTTTTCACCATGAAATATCACGTCATTAAACAATTTTTAGAGTCAATTAATAAATTATTTCCTGTTGAAATATAGTTCTTACTTTTATTCATTGTCAAAAATAATTGTGATGAATAATAATCAAACAACGCATGTATAATTATGGAATATATCTCATTTATTTCATAAAAATGATCGAAACTAGACTAAGTGTGTCATTACTCTCAGAATTACATCTACACTGCAGTAGTGGATCTGCCAAATATATATATACAACAATATTTCGGGGGAGGGGGTCAACTTTATGTTTGGAATATAATTCGAAGCTCTTTTCAATAGTGAAAACTCAGAGACACATAATACAACCAGTTTCATTATTGGCTCTCGTGTTGGCCTTCTCACGAGTCCTCTCGTCTCGTCTGGTCGCGGAGCGCGTTTCTAGAACCGTTGCCGTAAAGAGGCTCACTGTTTTTACGTTAACGGATTTTGGTCGTAATGTTGAATAGCAGTGAAATATGTTTTTTGTGCTCTAAGTAATTGTAAGAGAAAATTGTCGCCGTGCGGGCATTAGAATCTACACGGTTCCATAAAATGTGAGAGGCGACAAACTTGAAACAAACACATACACAACAAACAAACAAACAAACAAACAAACAAACAAACAAACAAACAAACAAACAAACAAATACACAAATACACAACAAAGTTGAACTTAAACTTTTGGTAGTAATGAAGTTAAAAACAAATACACAATCAAGTCGATGATTTTGTTAATATTGTATTATTCTATTCAATCGAGGGTTTAGGACGTGTATGCTAATTCGCAAGTACTTAGTGCGCTCCGATATACGGCGCTATAAGTCGTGTGCATTTCTCGTCAAAAATACGCGGCGGGATATCTGAGATAAAAATCAAGATTTCGGTATCTCATCCCGACAGTTTGCTATCACAATCGTCTTTCTTGTTGTTGGTGTTTTTGAGGGTTTTGTTTTTGTTTTTGGCTGTTTTGTTGTGTTTTTGTTGTTTGCCTTTTTGTGTTGTTTTCACACGTGGGTATCACAGTATGCCTGGTTCGTACCACTTATAAAAAAACCGGTTGCTTTGTTTTAATGGCTATTTTTCCTATAACTCTTTTCAGATTTGATAATCTGCCAGAGATTTTTCTACTGATTGAGTAATTGGTTGTTTTTGGAATGTGTTAATCGACCAGGTGAAGATCCATGATTCATTTTTAAAAGTACAATCTACCGCACAACACACTAAACCCGCATACACACCCCGACACCCACCCACATATTCTAGTTAGCTAAAAGTCAAGAAACACTGGTCACATAAATATTCCCTGCTTCGAATTATAGGTTTGCTTTGTTATAAGTCATTATCCGACAGCGCGGCAGTGATTTATTGAACCACATCTGTCTTTGTAATTCTAAAATGATAAATTAAAAAGACGTATTTATTGTAATTTTAATTTATGGCTGATTTGATCATAAATCGTACCCGGCTCTCAGGTATTGTTTCGGTGACAAAAAAATCCTTGTGGATGAGCATGTTCGATTTCAAAGGTGCTGTGTTCACAACGTTCTGACCTTTATACCTCCACCAATAAATAAAAAAATTCTTTTCTCTGCTCGAAACCGGTGCATGTGTTTGTTTCTCCGTCATCGGCCATCAAACTCATGCGGGTCAAAGGCCAACCAATAACTCTTCCTGTCACCTGCGCTTTTCGAATCGTATTGTCTGCTAACTCGTTCCCTTATGGGTAAGATTTCACAACTATTTCCAAGGAATAAAACTACGGTCAAACATGCGATTATATTACGGAGCGGACTCCTGGGTCTATGATATTGTACAAACATTGGACTTATATTGTGTTAGTAAAAATATAACTGAACTCTCAGTAGCTGTTGTATGTAGCCTTATAGTCGTAAAAAACTAACGCAAGTTTTAGAAAACACAGAAATTTTCATATGTAAACTCCGAGTCGTTCATGTTTTGATACCAAAATTTGAGCCATTATCGCTCTCCTGTTTAGGACGGCTGCGTCAATCGAGTCATTGACGTTCGGTTTATTGTACCAATTACAAGCTTCCCTTTCTCGTCTGGCTATAATCTTTTTGTTTTGTTAGTAATTTTCCCATAGCATACATGTCAAACTATCACGAAGTACTCCACAATGAGCAAATAGATTTATGGCCTCCCATTCGTCATATAGTTTTAATGACGTCATCATTTGACAGTCTCGCCCAGCATTTTCACGAGCAGCGCGCGAACGTCTCATGTTTCCTTTCATATGTTCCGAATAGGGGGTATAAATCTGTCAACAGAGCAATTATTGGTCTAGCCAGTTGTCGTTTTGTGGAGTACAGCAGGTTTTTACATGTACTATTCTAGCATATGTCACGGTAGCGCGATCTTCAGATCACGCGAATGCGAACTCTTTTTTTCAAGTCTTGCCAGCTGTTTACATGCGGAACCAGTTTATTTAATCTCAGACCGAGACTCTGGTTGAAGCGAAGTACCCATGGTTTTGTCATATGTGTAATTGTCACCGGGGGAGGGGGTGTTCTGGGAGGGAGAAATGGCGCCTACACCCCTGCATTTAATGACGACGGACCCACCATTATGCATAACGAGAAGTATCGGATGAGTGTTGCAGTAGCATGGAAAGTACGGGTTGCCCCCTCTCCATCTCAGCTCACTTCACCCTAGCACATCTGACTCGACACATCTGACTCGACATGGCTTGCAGAACAATATTTTCAAGCCAGTCAAGTCTCTGGGCTAATTACTTCATCCCGTCTCACCTGATATCCCAAAATAGGTTAACGCTCACATCGTCCCTTAGTAAAATGTAGTTAGCGACACTTCAATTTGAAGTTTGTCATATGATGAGAGTAACCTATATGTGACGGGGGGGGGGGGGGAATAGTTACTCGAGCAATCAGAGGTGTAAAAAAATTGTTGTTAGGGCAATATAGGAAGTATTTGGCTGTCCTAGAGGGCGTTTTGAAAAGGGGGAGGGGTCGTCCCCTCTAAAATGAATACAATATCATTCTTACCACAATTTTGTTAGAATTAATTATCTCATCATGTTAATCGAACTGTTTATCTATTCAGATAGACCAACGGCTACATCACCTGTTCTCATTCAAGATTACAGACACAACATGCGAAAAAGTTAGAAATATATGAAACTTGTGACACTGAAAAGTTGTGTTACAGTTAAAGTGTTCTTTCGATAAATAATATGATCGGCACTATCATTGCACTGCGTAGATCAGTGCTACTGCTCGTTTTGTCCCATCTCACCTGTTGTTGATATTTTCCAATAAATGCTGTACGAATTATGCACTAGCCTCTAAAATTACCCCCCCCCCACTCAATAAATATTTACCAGTCCCTAATTAGAGATATACATTGTCATCCGTATGGGATATGTTGTACTGCAACAATGTCGAGTTCTTTCCACTAAATTCGTCTTGCCATGCATGTAGATTTGTTATTGAGTTTTATTTACTTCCTTTTGTACATACCCCATCCAACCCACCCCCACCGACGTTCAAATGATGTTATTAGGACGACGATTGGTTACATTTTAGTCGAAATAGATCTAAAGCTATAGTTGGCCTATGTTTTCTCTGGTAGGCGACTCACGCCTACCACTTCTATATCTACAGCAACAGGTATTCCTTGATGCTTGTCATATCATTTACTTATCTCTCTCTTTCTACCTCTCAGTGGTATGCCCCCCCCCCCATCCCCATCCCCGCCATATCACCATCATGTATGCAGCCTTCCCCCGCCCTCCGATCTCCATTCCACGGTTGCACATCTACAACGCATCTTCTGTAGGTTGTCCGTCGCCCTCACATGACAAGGGTTGTTATTATCCTATCCGGTCTCGGGTCACAGTCGTTCTCATATACTACTGTAAGATATTAGTATTAGTGAGATGCATCCATATCGGATGGTAGTAAATCACTATGCTTTGTAAGCTATCTATGTCGCCATGCTGCTTATTATCTTACAGTGGGCAGGACATAACTTATGTAACTTGTTATCAATCATATCTCGTCGTCGTCAAAGATAATTATGTTGCATCAATTATTTACCAATCTGATAAACGTAGTACGGTCACGAGTGCTGTGAATATTTTCCTTTCATGTTATCTTCTCGCGGACCCCTCCCCCACCCCCCCACCCTCACACACACAACATTTTGCTTGTTTCTCCATTTTTACTGGTAGCTTACCAATTTCTTCTTTTTACCGTCTTATTGTTTATCTCTTTTCAGTTCAAAGTCTCAACTATGTTTGACTGAGACACACACACACACACACACACACACACACACACACACTGTCTCTCTCTATATGTCTCTCTGTCTCTGTCTATGTCTCTCAGTGTCTCTCTCTCTCTCACTCACTCTCTCTCTCTCTCTCTCTCTCTCTCTCTCTCTTTCACACACCACATTACCAATTGTCAATTGTTATACACTTTTTCACTCGGACTCGGCATAAAGATAAAAGCTCGACCCTGAAAATTCATATATATCATATATATTGTAGTTTCTTCCTTGTCTGTGTCCAGACTGACAAATAGGATAATTTAATATTTCTAAAATGATACACTGAATTAATCAATGTCTTATTGTCTCTTTTGGCGTTTATTTTAGTTTTATTGGAAGAGAAATTATAAAGTATCAGACGGTCGGGTCGAAACAGAGCATTTATCAAATAAACAATCATTAAATTCTAGTGGTTGTACATAAACTAAATCAACTTTTAAACCCGATGTTTTGTTTGCGCCCAGTTTACGTCATTTGGCCAAGAGAGGAGAAAAATGAGCGACGTCGAATGAAAACCTAATCTAAGATCCAAGATACACCGAAGTAAAATAAAACCATGATAAATTACGGATCTCCATGCAATAAATTTGAAACATTTATGAATGCGTCCAAATAAATTAAAATATGAAACAGATGAAATGGAATGGAAACGTTGAGATAATCCCCATGATTAATGAGACACTGTTATTAATTGTTGTAGCAATGATCCAAATGTAAAAAAAGTAATAAAAATCGTATCCCCGAGGCCGAATTTAACGTTACATATAATGATTTATACCAGTAGTAACACAAGGTTATCACTTGTTTGAATCGCAAAGTAGGGAATACAAAAGATGATGAATGCGTAGTTGTCATAGTGACAGAACTCAGTGATAGATGGGTATCCATTTGAGACTTACAATAATGAATACAGGGACCGGGGACGCCACATCGTACGGGGTACAAAGGATATAACAAAATACACTACTTGACAAACGTTATATTAGCCGCTGTTGATTTATCTTTCTTTCTTTTTTTAAAGTTAAATTCATCTCAACGTTTGCACGTAAAAGGAAGAGATGAGACCAAAATAAACCCTTTTAAATGGCATTAATATATACAGTAACTGTGTCATACCACAGACAAGGAACTTGCACATGTCTGTGATCATACTAGTGTCTGCAGCTAGTGGCGTATTACAACTATTATCAATGGATCAGTTCAAGGCACAGTCGTTCGTTCTCACCGATTGCAACTTTCTGTTTATATATTGATTCCATTTTACAAACAATTTTAATGTTTTGATATTATAAACATTATACTATACATGATTGCATGGATTGAGCCCCCAAACAGTGTCATGTATGTCAGTTTATTGTCAAATCGTTTTTATATTTGATTGTACAGGAAATCAGACGTCGAAAACATCACAAAAAAATTTACCTGTGTGTGAATGTTTCAACCTTAAATATTTGTCGTCACGGATAAGATGGGTTGCCTAAACAACATTTAAATAGGTGAAATGTTGCCCATGTGGCTCAGAATATCAGAAACATCCGTTGCCAAGAGTACAGGATGACTGATTAACAAATGGATGTTACCAAATTTCGTCTGTCTGTATGAGACGATTGATTGGTTATTGCTGTTTGTCGCTTGGACCACTGATGTGTGACCAAAAGATACGGATCAAACGTCCACTCAAACTCGTGTTCTTATCAAATCCCATTATCCCTGGCTATATCGTCATTACTTGATGCA